>NC_136488.1:89559306-89619306 GCF_053919585.1 Euprymna scolopes
ATAAATTTGACTGTTAAGGCGTCATGGTTCAACAATTTGACCTTTGAGAACTCTACAAAATTCCTCCGCCAAGTTTGGGTCTAAACACTTGAATTTTTAAATATAGGTTGCTTGGACATAGATCTAAATTAATAACTTGATTGGAGTCTCAAACAATAAATGTTAAGGGATCAAAGTAAAAAAAAAAAAAAATGACCGCTTTTTTTTTGCTCAACATACACCTCCAAACACCCGGACAACGCCGGGCTGAAATGCTAGTATATAATATATATATATGTGTGTGTGTGTGTGTGTGGATGAAAATATGAATGCGAGTGCTTGTAATTTACTTTTCTACATAGTTACCATTATTCTTAATGCACATTTGCGAACGAGGAGCCATGCGTCGGTTTTAAAAGTCTGGAGTTCTCTTTATCACTAACATCGCTGTCGTACTCTTAAATCGACGAACCCTTCTCTAAACACTGCTATCGACTGTGAACATTCAACAGGCGCCGGTAAATGTTTATCGGTTCAATCCTTTCCGCATGAAAGAATTCAATGATGCATCTCGGCGTCTGACGCACGTCCATGACAGAGTTGATTTCTTAGTCTCATACCGTCAATATCTAACAGAGATAAACCTTTCAGCCCATGAATACATCAGTTCATCTATCATAACAATGCAATTTGCAATCCCTCCTGATCTTTTGTCCGGTCGGAATAAAAATAATAATAGGAGGCATTACTTTAGGAACATTCCTCGTATATGTTGTAAGTTATTTATTATAATCTTTTTAACATGGCACATTCTCTAATATAGTCACACTACTCAGTGATTTTCGACAACAGAAAGCGAATGAACAGCATTTAATCTTTAACCGTTTATCTTGATTTGTTCTTCATTTTCGGGGTATAAACGAACTTCAGGAAAGATCATCATAACGGGTGCTTGCTAGAACGAACAACCAGCAAATTATTTTATGAAAGTTCATGCATTTGAATTGCTTTGCGATTTCCAAGATAGATAATACTGTCTAAACCAAGGCGTGAGAGGACGTCCGACGAACAGCACTTCTTCTAGAGATACAGAGCTGCATCTGAGTTAGGTTTGTTTTGGTCGCATCTCAAATAGGTTTAGGGAAGCAATTTCTTTTCCAAATGAAAGCGTGACTAACTGACAGGCGTACGACGCTGTTGATGGACAAACGAGAGCCCTTTTAAAATTAATGGGAGAAAAAAAAAATATTATAATCCCCTCGAAAATGTTCTTGTTAATTGCCGGCTTTATGACTTTGGAAGATAAACAGAAGGGAAAACGGAACGAAAGACAGAAATAAAACGTGAAAAATATTAAGTGGCCAAACATGTCAAATTTTTAAAGATTATAGAATAAAATTAACTGCAATCCAATGACGAGTAGATACACATACGTGAACTACACAAACATGCGCTGATAATTCACACCCGCGCGTGCACACACACACACACACACACACACACACACACACTTGTTGTTTGCGATACTTTTTGAATTAATTCAATCATTTATATGAAAGTGCATTTTTACCTAAATGCGAGTTGTGGAAATAATTTTCCCTTTGGCCAATTTGGTACCCCAAAATGGGGAGCAGTATATGTATTGTTTTTAAAATATAATTATCCACCGAGACGCGTTTCGTCATCTACGCCTCGGAGATTCAAAATCAGGACCCATGATAAGAAGCCTAAACATTTATATGTATTTACACGTACACACACACACAATCAAATATTTCGTCATATATTGAAGGTGGAAACAAATATTCGTAGATAAAAATACATTTTTCAAGTGTAAACAGAAGCCTAAATAAGGACAAATTTAGTTATACTTATAAAGATACATACTATTGGGAGAGAACTAGAATGCCTACTAGACAGTGTCCTCGGGTGTCTAAGGTCTCTTTGTACAGGGGGTTGTCAGAACAACCTGGCATGAGGATACTTTTTCCATAGAAGTAAACCCTGACCAAATATTCAAAATCACAGTATTCACAGCCCAAATAAGACTTCCTTACTATGGCTAACTCACATTAGCTTTTCCGAGGAATGGTGCACCTTCTCCAAGTGATGTCACCTTAAGTAATAGCACAAAGGTGGATACTCCACCAGACTAGATATTCTTGTCCTGGAATCCAGCAAGACCAAGAGACCAAAATTAAAGATATACTAAAACGTATGAAAATGGTTAATTGGGGAGAGGAAAATTATGTTCTCAATTTCTTTACTAACTCAGTGTTTGAGAGATAAATAAACTTAAATGGAACATACGAATATCTATGTATTTCATATAGCGTTCAAGGGTTAGTCCCAGGTCGTTGGCCCCTTGATCTCTGAGAACTTCGACTGAAGTAAAATAAAACAAAAATTAGAAATAATAAATTTAATTCTCATAATTGCGGAAATTAATACGCTGTTTTTATTTTACCTGGCGAAAAAAGTATTTGTATAAACTAAGAAAAAACATCTTCATTACCAAATTATTGAGTTCAACATCTACCAATCTATTCCTGTACGCTTTAACTAAATGATTTGCACACATCCAGAAGTATTTTTCCTCTGTTTTTCTTAGCATATTCTCTTCAAAGTCTTGATATTTGTTGGTGCTCTTTTCTCAATTTGAATTTTCATATATCGCCATGAATTCTGAATAGGATTCAAATATGGAGACTTTCTTGGCCATTGCAATTCATCAAAGATATTATTAGCAAAACATTTCCTTGTAGATTTTGTGTTAGATTGTTAGCTACCGGAAAACACCGGAAAGATTAATCGAAGATTATTATGAGTTTATGAATTCATGATAATCGATGATTATTATTAATTCGGAAATTGTCTTTCGTAAATGATATTTTAGGAATATTGAAATCTTTGTTTTTATTGTTATCGGAGTTGAAGTCATGGATAATGGTTATAGTCAGAGTTGAAGTTAATCAAACAATTCTGTAAGGAATTCGAAAATCTATGGACCAAGTCAGCTGGCAACAACGTAAATCTATATTCACATGTTTGTGAGCGTGATGAGTGACGTCATAGGAATTAAGTTAATTAAGTAATGTAGAGTTAAGTCAGATATTTGAAGCGAGAATGAATAGACGCAGAACGATCGGAGTTGAAAGAGAGATAGAGAGAGAGAGAGAGAGGGAGAGAGAGAGCGGTTCGAGTCGGACGATGATGTCTCACAGTAGAGGGGATCAGAAGGCGTTGGTCTAGGACCAGCGGCAGCTTTCCAATGGGAAACATCGGTAAATAAAATTGCTGAAAAGACAACTGGAAGTTGGTTGATGCTTGGAATGAATCTTCTGTGCAGGTATTCCCGAAGACCCATCAAATAGGATCAGGGATGGATCAGGTATGTTTCTCCGATTGTCCCGTTGTTACAATCTCAGAACTGTTATTTGACACTTTTGTTACATGTCCGTTGTTAAAATGTAAATGTTGGCAGATTTTTTATACTACTAGACATTACACGAGTTAGATACTCCTGCGTAATATATACACCCGTTCATATCATACACAGCCCCCAGCAACACAACTAATCCATATACACACGTTCATACAGACCCCCCACAACGTAACATTAGCAGTAAAAATATTATATATACATATATATAATAATTATTGTACTAGCATTTCAGCCCGGTGTTGCCCGGGTGTTTGGAGGTGTATGTTGAGCAAAAAAAAAAAAAAAAAAAAAAAAAAAAAAGTGGTAGTAGGAAAGCAGGCTCGAACCCTTACCGCGAAGGAGAAAAAGAATGAGGAAAAACGTGACGTCTTTGCTGTTACGACCATCGCCAAACCGGAAGTGACGCAGGTTTAGATTAAGACTAGACAATCGAAACGAGGGGATGACTTTCGACAATATCGGCGAAAAAAAGCGACCCTCCTGTAGAAAAGTGCCCATTGGAAGGTGAAGACATGAATGTTTTAGCCAATTTTTCGATGATTGTTGTCTGAAAGGTCGACCTTAAAAACGATACTGATCTTGTGAAAATCCGTCGCCTCTGTCGAAAGTTTTAGGCAGACATGACAAACATACATACATTTATATATTGGCAGCTTAAATTTTCGACCCAAACGGATTAAAAAGCTTGCCCTATCTCTGAATATCCTTCATGTAAAATTTCAAATGTTTAGACCAGAAATTGTCTGAGTAATTTGGTAGAGACCACAGCGGTCAATTCTTTTTTAAACTTTGACCACTATTATGACCCCTTAACATTTGTTTTGGGCTCAGACCAAGTTATTAAGTTAGATCCATGTCCAAGGAACCTATATCTAAAATTTCAATTGTTTATACCCAAAATTGGCAGGAGTTTAGTAGAGTTCTCAAAGGTCAAATCGTTGAATTTTGACACCTTAACAGTCAAAATTTCTGGCCGAAAACCGATTACGAAGATTTTCCCAATCTCAGTACCCTGTATTTTAAATTTCGAGTCTGTAGACTGAAAATTGACATAGTGTGTAGGGAAATGCACACAGACAGACACACAGGTAGACAGACACTTTCACCTTTATAGATATAACTATATCATCCCATTTAAGAAAATCGTTTGTTATCGTTGAGCACTCTCAGATTAATTAAAGTCGGTCAATTTAGCTCTTATGCGCAGATCATCATATAATGATTAGATCACTCTGAAAAAGATTAAAAAGCATTTAAAAAAATAAATGTTTGATTTCAACAGCATTTCTCGCGGTTAACGGTAGCCGAATGGATTAGGTTCTTGCTAATGAAGCCAGAGATGGCTTCTGTTGCCGGGTTCAAATCTATCGACTGGTGTTAATCGCGACACCCTGCAATGATGATTCCCGAAAGGATGGAACACTTGTGTCTGTAGGTATTTAATACGTATTATAGTAAATATATACACACACACACACACACACTAAGCTTCTTAGTCGATTAAAAAAGGGGCACAATTTAAAGCCCCTTCCCCGAGAGGGAGTGCTCTATGCCAAATTGATGATGGAATATAGTTAAATGTATACATTTTGTTGCGTTAATGATTAATTTTCTATTAATCCCTAACTGTGCGTCGAACGGTTACCATTACACTTAGTTCGTTGCCCATTCAGCCAATCAATTTCCTAGAAAAAACTGAATGGACAGACATAAAGACTCAGAGAAATGCCATATAGGTATAATATTTATATATATGAAACAAATAATTTGAAAAATATATAAATGTGTGTATATATATATTTTTTTACATAGGCATCGCCACTTATCGAGTCTCAGAGGCCACTCGTGGATAAGGGTTAAAGAGGGTACAGTAGTCAATTGGACAATATAGTAATCGTTAGTAATGGAAATTCGGTAAATTTGTTAACTTAATTGGAACGGCTCATCAAGAACTTTTTATGTTGGACTTGAAAACAACCATATTGTAGTCAGCTGGAAAAAAGCAGGTAAACCTAAGACAGCTTCACATGCGTGCAATTCTAAAAAACAAACTTTGTTCATGGAATCTACATTTAGGTTTAAGCACAGATAAAAAGTAGGGGAAATAATTGATAGTGTTTTCAGCTAGACGAGTGTTTCTGGTGAAAGTTGGCGAGGTGGTACCATAGATTGGAGCTCAGACGAGCACTTTCCATGAAAATAACGTTAAAGCTGAGACAGACTCGCAACATCTCTTCTGTGGGAGAGAGGTTGTAGGGAAGATAAGAGAAAAGGGTATTCCCTATTAGGCTACGAAGTCTATTTTGAAGTCCTTTCTAGCAGCCTCTGTGACAACGATACTCCATCCTTGGACATACCTGGCTCTTATACAGGTAGAGAATTGCATCAGCAGTAAGATATCTACTGGATCGATAGAAGGATCCCACCACTTTTCCAGCGATCTTCGTAACGAATTTGATGTATGTATTCCATTTCAGATCAGGAGTAAAGGTCAAGCCCAGAAGCTTGTCAAACATGGTTCCTCCCTAAGACTAGAGCCATTCATTTCAATTAATGCCAGCTGGGGATCAGAGCGTTGATGATATAAAGATAGAAGCTTGGTTTTAGAAGCATTAAAAGTAACCAGCCAACTGTTTCCCCATTGTACCACGTCCTCCAGACCAGAGGAGAGAGAATCAAAGAGAACTTGGTCGTTTACGGCCTTTGATGTGCTATCATAGATGGTAGTGTCATCAGCATAAATGTTTACGAATGATGTAAAGATGTGATTTAGGAGATCATTAATGTAGATCAGGAAGAGAGTTGGGCCCATGATGGACACCTGAGGGACTCCAGCATTAATACTGTATTTCAGTTCTTATGTGTTCACATAGTTATATATTTGTAGAATAAAAGAGAAATTAGCTGTTTACCGATCTATCGGTCTAGCTATCTATCTAGATTTGTATCTGCTTAGCAATGTATCTTTATCTGTTTATCTAGCTATCGATCTATCTAACGATCGAACGAAATATCTAATTGGAAGTTAAAAAAAAAGAGAAGCAATATGGAGCTATGTTTTCATAAAAGGTGTTAAAAATGTTGAGGTGTAAACTGGACACGTTGCACTGGAAAGGAATTTGGCCAGCATCGGAAGTACACGTCTGTCTGTCACGTGTTCTGAAGTAAAGGACCTTTGTTTGATAGAAGCTCTGCTATTGGTTAATGAAAACATGAACACGTAGAAGAGAAATAACAAATCTGATTGACTATATAGATAGACTAAACATCATGAGGATATATAAAAACTAACCGTAACAAAATATTGTGTCTGACAAATTTCATGCAGGGATGAAACGCAGACGCCTCCGTGTAGCTTAATTACCTAAATATATTTTCATACTTTACTATTAAGCTCTTACTCCCGTATTAGGAACACTTGAACAAAATACGAAAAATTTAAACACAATATTTCATGTGATGTTTTCATACTTGACCTGTACTTTTTTTTACTCAGAGTCATCGCTTATCAAGACCGGAAAGCCACTCAAGAATTAAGTTTATTAGTTTCAGATTGCTAGTGAAACACCGTGATTTTTTTTAAGAGGACGGCTTAACAGGAACGTGTTCACATACTTTAAACCAGCGACGTTATAGTTATCTGGGATGCAACTCCGCGACATGCTTTCTATAGACAGGCGGTTCTAGGAAAGAAACATTTTTAGTGGAATTTGTCTTTAGTTTAAAGCATATATAGATAAGGGAAATCCTTGGAAGTTGATGTAGCTAGACGAGTTATTTTGCAAATTTTCTACAAAGATATACATGAATTAAACATTATGTGCATTCTCTCTCTCTCACACACACAGACACACTCGTTTAAAATATAACAAGACCCTGAAACTTTCTGACCTTAATAGCAGGAAACACTTTATATTTTTGCGTAATACACACATAACGAAATCGTATCTCGATTTTAATGCTATTTAGTTTAAAGAATACAAATTAGAAATTAATCATAATTATTTCGTCTGTTTAAAAATCCATCTATTTCTTTCGCTTCAGTTTCCATCCCAAATATTTTACCAAAACCGTCGGTAATATTAACACAAACGTTCAAGATGGCGCCATAGTTATAATTATAACGTCTCGTCATAATGAAATTTATTTAAAAAAATATCGCCTCCATCACGGCGAGGACAAAATAAATGATTGCATAGGAATGAATTTATTTAGAATAGTGGCTACATACGTTGGAAGAAAGCGACACTTAGCGTTTTACGTCGACTTTTACACAAATCTACCAGTTGTTTTTTGCAATTCATGAGATAAAGAATAAAGAAAATGGTCGACAATGTGTTGATTTCGTTTATAATGAATTTGGATGGTTTTCTTTATTCTTTATCGCAGGAATTGAGAAAAAAATTAAGTTAATTGGAGAACTGATAAAAAACGCCGTGTTGGGAGGTCCGTCACTTCTAACAGTCTTTTTTAAACAAATGATGCTGTCACAAACATGCGATATATATATATATATATATATATATATATATATATATATATATATATATATATATATAATATTCTACTTGTTCTTTCCTTAGTCCGTTCGTTACACTTTGAAAAAAAATGTAAAATACAATTTCTGAATGCCAAACCTCTTCAAAAATGGCCTAATTCAAGGAATTTGGCATTAAAAAGGCAAAATTTAAAACACTGGACAAAAATAAGAGAGTTAATTCTCTTTAATGTAGCCTCGTTTTCGAATATCATAATATATGACCATTGTTGTAATGGTTTAAAAATGACATGCAGCGTTTCTTAACCGAAAAAAGTCGGCGAACGTCACAAACAATAAACAATCTAAAGAAACAGACAAAAAAAAAAGAACCTGAATTGAAGGGGTAAATTAAAAATAGTCCTTTATAAAGTGATTTCTAAAAAAAATTATATTGGACTATGTAGCACAATATTACTTTCTGAGTATTTATTAGAACTTTATATGCAGCAGTTCTATATTTAAATTACGATATACACTATTTTCATAGAGATGCTAATGAACTGATATTTGCTGAGAGTTCTTGTTTTTTCTGTCAAAATAAATAAATAAAAAAAAAAATCAACATAATCAAAACATTTGCTGATTAAATATATTTTTCATTCGGGAGAATTTCCCCGGGCTCTTCTAGTATATATATAATTCACTGGTTGGTTGTTTGGTTGTGTTTTATATAATTCACTGGTTGGCTGGTTGTTTTTGTCTACGGCATATCAACCCTTTTCAAGTTATTTGATGCTGAATCAAGTGATTTGGAAGAACAATTTTTTAATATATATATATATATTAATTGGTTTCTATTTAACCCGTAATTGGGACCCTAACAGGTACTACCAGTCCGAGTCAGAATGGACCTGGGAGCAATAGCAATTAAAGGGTAACTCCACACTCCCTAAAGCCCGCAAGCTGGGGCCTCACCATCGGATATAGTTTAAGGTCATATCCAGTACCTATATGATTCACTGGGGCTGATGCACCTCGAATAAACTGGTTTGGCGGGGAGACGACCATGCAGCATTTAATGCGATGGTGTACCGGCTGCAGTATGCCTTCCTGAACCTGCATGTCCAGCACATATTTGCTGCAGCGAATGTTGACATCTGAAGTATGTGCGATACGAAGTTGTGATCCATGGATCACCTAAAAACACTTCGTAGCTGGGGCTGGCTCAATCCTAATGAACAAAATGAATACATGTGTCCAAATTCTGGTAACGGTATATATATATATATATATATATATATATATATATATATATATATATATATATATATATATATATAGATATGTGTTTTTTGGTGATCCATGGAGCACAACTTCGTATCGCACATACTTCAGATGTCAACATCCGCTGCAGCAAATTATATATATATATATATATATATATATATATATATATATATATATATATATATATAGTAGATATTTAGAAGGCTGTCACAATGCGAGGAGTGAAATATAATCGTTGTTGGTAAGAGAAGACGAGAACAAGTGGCGATTTACAAATCAATAAGTACATACATATATTTTATATATACATATATTTATTCAGTTGTATTGGTAAAATCTATTACTTGTTATGTCTGCGATAAATTCCATTATTAATTTCGAAAAAATTCCCTTTTCAAATGGGTAGCGTAACAAATCGATTAAAAGCATGCTAGATGATTGAGCGGAACTTGAAAGGACGCACACCATAGGAGACTTTTGATGAAATGAAAGAAACTTATGGTGATAATAACCCATTATATGACCTTCGAAAACGCTGGCATCGTGAATTCAAACATCGCCGGAAGTCTTTGGAAACAGCTCCCAGACTTGGTCGCCCCCCTTCTGCCATTGATGAGACATCTGTCCATCAAGTTGAGGCTGCCATTTTGGAAGATCGGCGCATTACTATTCGCCAAATAGCCCAAGATGTCAAGATTAGTACATGGTCTGTGGAAACTATCATTCATGACCATTTGCATATGCGTAAGGTGCCTGCCAGATTTATTCCTAGGTTACTCACACCATTTCAGAAGCGATAACGCGCCGAGTGCTCGAGGATTTATTTGGAGATGGGCCAAGAAGATGAGTCAAGGTTTTTCAAAAGGCATTACACAGGATGAAACCTAGGTCCATCGTTATGATCCAGTCAATGCAGTGGAAGCATTTGGACTCACCACCTCAAAAGAAGGCAAGGGTGCAGCCCTCCGCTGGCAAGGTCATGCTCACAGTCTTCTGGGACCAGGACAGAGTAGTGATGAGAGATTTTCTGGCAAAGGGTATCACAATTACAGGAGCCTATTATGCTTCACTTTTGAGAAAATTAAGGGAAGCTATCAAAATCAAGAGGCGGGGCAAGATTAGCAAAGGTAACCTCCTCCTGCAGGACAACGCTCCGGTGCACAACTCGCATGTCGCCAGATAAGAAGCACGGGCGTGTGGTCATGAAATCCTCCCCCCCCTAATCTCCTGACCTTGCACCCTCTGACGTTCACCTCTTCACAGTCATGAAGTTGTTTTTGAAAGGAAATCGTTTCGCAGATGATGCAGCCTTGATTTCTGAAATCACGTCGTGGTTGGAGGCCCAATCTGGAGTGTTCTACTAAAACGATCTCCAGAGCTGCATCAAACGATGAGAGAAATGCATAACTCTGGGTGGTTCCTATGTAGAGAAAGACTAATAACTGCTAAGTTTCGTTGCTCTGCGCACGCACACACACACACACACAGACGAGAAGAGGTTATTCCAAGGTTAAACTATATTAATGATTTAAATCAAATAACCAATGGTAATGTACATATATCAATAAGAATTAGCGTCATGTGAATTGATTCAAATATTAAGTAGCATGATTAACATTTAGGTAATCGAGCATATATATATAATACACATATGCTCAGCAAAAGAAAAATATCTTATGGAAATAGAGATATAGATACACACACACATATATATTATATATATATATATATATATATATATATACATACACACACACATATATACATACGTATACACACATATATAAATATACACACATGTATATATACATTATATATACATATATATATGTATATATGCATACATATATATCCATACATATACATATATATACTAGACTACTCGTGCCCCGTTGGGTCAGTATCTTATATCAGCTATTGAATTAATGTATGAACGTGACACCTGTGACGTAAAGAAAATAATTTTGTGTGACATAACAGAAACATTTCCATGAAAGTATATTAAAATGAAAAAGAATAGATAGATTTTTATGTGTCATTCTGTTTATAATTGTTTATTTTTGAAAAAAAAAGACTTAAAGCCATTGAATTAAAAGTGGTATAGGCAAATGTGCACTGAACAGATATAATACTTAAAGTTAAATTCAAATTTTTATATATCATTTAATTACAACGCGAAATAACAAAAATTGGGACGCTGAAAACGTACACAGTAAAAAAATACGTTGTAAAGTACTCTTAGGGGTGTCAACGGGTTTGCGTTAAAATAACTTAAAAATAATACTGAAATGAACGATTAATAAAAAAGCAGAAAGTATTAACAATTTATTTGGATAATTTAAATGTAAAAAAAAAAAAAAATTGGGACGCTTAAAACGTACACAGTAAATCAATACATTTTCAACGGGCCAAAGTTGATTTATTTGTAAGAGAATTGAGACAGTATACTTATAATACAGAATAGTTGCAAAACATCCCCACCCTTCCCATGCTAAATTATAATTTCTAAATAATAACGTTAATGTTTCAGTGCCCAGGTCAAATTCTGCAAACGTAGCGGTTTGTGTTTATTTGTTTACGCTGTTATGGGTTTAAGTTCATGTACGCATGCGCAACCGGAAGTCGTAAACCGGAAAGTGGGTTACATCACTCGTTACGAGGTTATTTGAGTTTTATAATTTTATATATATATGAGAGATAGATATCATTAGATAGATAGTTTAAGAGAAAAAGGAACAAACGAACTTATGTGTTCAACGTTTTGCCTTTATTGCGAGACTTCCTCTGAATAACTGAATAAATATCAGCACAAATATTTGAAAATATATTTTTGATGTAATGAAATGTATGACTTTGTTCCATTTCAAAAACCAAAGACGTCGTTGGAAATTTAAAAAAAAGGGAGGGCATATCGTTGTGAAAGAGAGTAAGATCTTTTTCTTGGCCTTCGAGACAAGATCAAAGTGTAGTATCTGTTCTTCAGATGCTGCACTTCTATTTCTTGTTCTCTTTCGGTGGAGGAGAAATCCTTCACGACTGAGGTAATTTTTATTTTTGTACCTTTTCTCCACGTTACAAAACGACCCTGGTGTCTAACTGTCCCGTGGGGAGACATAGTAAATAGGTACAATTAATATTTTCTTTGAAATAAATATGTCCGATATAATTCAAATATGGATATGTAACTTAAATGAAATTATTGTATTTTTGTTTTTTAATTTATTGACTGACTATATGTATTAGTTAATATAGGTGTTTTCCACGTGGAAAGTTAAATTGTTCTTTTAATAATTGTTTACTTATTAATGGCGATACATTAAATACTTTCACGTTGTTTAATTCTGCTTTAATTTTCGATAAGCGCTGATTCAAGAAGCCCCCTCTAGCAGTTTGTTATTAATAAGCTTCATTATTTTGCTTGTTAGAAGTCAAAAGTATGATTATGCTTCAATGAATGAGAAAATAATTGTTATGTTGTGGGTGTTATTTTTGAAGTGCCAAATATGTAAGTATGTTTCGTTGTTCTTATTTAGTGTCCTTGTTAGTAAGAGAGTCTTAGTGTGTTCATGTGTGATATGTTAGATGCTCATAGTATATATATTCATTGTGAGGGTTCATATTGTCTTAGGATGCTCAGGTTTGTGGAGATAGCATATTGGAGACTTAAACAGGGTATATATAAAGAGAGAGAGACAGTTCTTTATATATATAATAGACAGTGTATATGTTACTACAAGAGCACCAAGCCTGTAATTCAACTAGATAAGATTTTTGAATATCTTGATAGATAGACCGAGAGTGCGTTTGACATTTACATTTGACAGTTGTACATATAATATAAACACATTACCTTTCTCGTTGTAATGATGAACACAGAAAGACGGCAGTTATAAAAAACATGATGATCATTTATTCTTCGACCAGTCGGAAATGATTCTGTATTTCAGGGATTCAAAGTTGTTACATGGTTATTTCTAAACCCTCTCGCTTCCCAGAGAGTGCCTTGACTCTAACGGAGAATCGGTCTGATCTCCTCGGTTTCTCTGATCTGACTGATCTAACTCCCCCTAACTAACTTCAAACTCTTTCCTATATTGATAAATCACATGTAAGTCTGGTAAACGTGACCATAACTCACGTGTTTCTAACATGCGAGATTTGTACGTTTTTGAAACCATTTCTGACGACCAGGAAATTTGCCATTCTCTTTGTTGTTTTACAAAGGAATTTAACCGACTTGTCTAATTCTGTAACCCATATTTTATTATGCATTCTTTCCAAGAATGTGAATAGTTTCCAGCCAAATTTGTATTTATTAAATATTTTAACAGAATCAACAATTTACTAGACATTCCATTTATAATAACATTCTGTGTTTATTTTAACTTATGATTGGAATTCTCAATTACAAGTCTAGCTTCGCAAGTTCGAATCCTTGACTATCGTATTTCATATTTACATTAAACTAATTCCCTACTTTTTTTTACTTACATGTAACATGCCTTCAGAGAATATCTATTGCTTATATATCTTATGTCAATTGAGCCTTTTCTCTAATCTACGTTGAGTTTCATCAACGTATATATGATGACAATTTTAGCAAGGAACGGTATATATATTCTTGTATTGGAACTTAGTTTGTTTTGGAGATGTTTTCTTGTTTTAATATATTTTTTATAGATTGTGATGTGGGTTGTATAGTTAAAATGCCTAGTTTGTTTAGTGTGTTTCAAATTATTGTATTATTGGTGTTTGCTTGCAAAAGAATATGCCTGTTTATTAAAAAAATTATGGTGTATATGTTATTTGCTTATTCATCATATAAAATATTTGTGTTGCTTTTTTCATAGCATTTTATATAAAATATGTGGGATATTGCAAGGTTTTAAAAGTATTTGTAAGCTATTTGAACTCTTTGTCCACATATTCTGGATGCACGTAGAAAGAAACCAATTATCATACTGCTTGATAATAGCCGGGTAGAAACAGGTAATATATGTTTCTCTATCTATATAATTATCAATCTAGTGGAGTAAAAAGAGAATTTGAATCGTGGCATGTTTTGACAGGTGTCAGATTTTGTTGACTTGTCAGTTGTACCGGAAGTATGAAGCGGGGACTAGACGTGGCGTATCAGGTGCTCCGGTTTGAGTACGCTGAGTTAAGCTTAGTTGAGTTGGATCTTGAACGCCGAACAAACAAGATGGGTTAAAAGGGTCTACCCATGAGGGAGGTGACGGTCTCAAATTGAGAACCCACAAGCCAAAGATCGTCGGCCACTCCATTTCTGCTGACTGGAAGCCTAGGAGTGAATGAACCATATAAAGACAAAACGTTCATCGCTTTGAGACCATGTCTTGAAGTGTCTTCGTTACAGCAGATTTTGGCTCCTTAAGAACGGTTTGCGAATCCCCAAGAAGCAGCCAGCAATGTCGTCTTCGTTACGTGTATTTATGCTTAACACGCACGCAACCAACACACTAGAGTCACAAGTCGTTAAGTGAATAGCATTAAGATATCTGAGGACAATAGTCCTTTACATAGTCCGTTATATACGTACACAATGTATAATTTATATATATACTAACAAAAGTACCCGTCGGTGACTGGGTTAAAAACAGCCTACAGAAAATTGACTCTGATTTATGAAAGTATGATAGGTTATGAAAAGGAAGGGTTGTAAAGAGATAGATTCGAATTTGGGGGTATCAAAACCAAAGCAAAATATGATGCAAGTAAAAATAAAATAGATAAACCCCATGATTTATTATACCATACCTGTTCACACTGAAACACTTATCACAATATTCTGTGGATCTATATAAGAAAACCTTGTTAAACTTTGTGACATATTTCCATTCTATGGAGGTCAGGCGCGAACGAACACCCCATAATTTTATTATACCATATTTCTTCAAACTGAAACATAGTTATCAAAGTATACTTACGCATATAGATATGAAAAGTCTTTATTAAAGTTTGTGCCTATTTTCATTCTATGGAGGCCAGACGCGAACGCAGACCCCACAATTTTATTATACGATCCCTATTTAAGTTAAAACATACTTATCAAAGTATTATTATGTACATCTATATCAAAAACACTTGTAAACGTTTTTTTTTAATTTTTACTTTTTTATTTTCATACTTTGTGGGCAAGGCGCGAATGCAGACCCCATAATTTAAATGAACCACAAACATACCCATTCCTGTGTCTCGATAATCTTCTATCATTATATGTAATCAGTTTTTTAAAATTAGTCAACCATATAGGAGCCTATTCGTGACCAGACACAGACACACACAGATGTTCAGCTTTATATTATAGATTTTGAATTAGTCTAAAGTGCAAGCGTAAATTATCATGGTTTAATTGGCCTCTAAACAAAAACATTCATTTCGTGGTCATGTCTTATTAAAGAGCTTAATGTTGATTTTACTTGTGCGGTGAAAAAAAAATTCTCAAATGCACTTGTGATGTTAGACTGTATATGACTTAACTTTGGTTCAAATCGTATAACCCTTTTTTAATCAGATTTTCATTCAGGTATTGACTTTCAATATTTATTGGAAGTATTCCTATACAAAACCTATCTTAGAACACTCCCAGGTACATAAATTATATTTGTGTGAAATTTGTGACCCCAGTAAACGACGGGTACTTTGCTAGTATTGTATAAAATAATTTTATAAAATTAACAGTATTTTTCTACGGTGCAATATAAACTACAATGTATTAAGGAATAATCACCATGGGGAGTGACGTGAAGCTTCCTCTCGGTGCATCGCAGTGTCCCCGAGTAGAGCAGACAATCAATCAATTTGATTGAAAAATTAGCGATTTCACTTATTTTGAGGTGAAAACTATTGAAAGTAAAACATATTCGTTGATTCTTATTTAATTCTGGCCAACGTCTCGACTCCCTGCTAGTCTGATTATATATATATATATATATATATATATATATATATATATATATATGAGAGAGAGATGGGGGGCAACGAAGTTAGAAGAGGAAGAAACGGCGGAGAGGGGTAAAAATAGAGATAGAGCGAGTGAGGAGATGGAGAGAAATAGTTACTTTTTTGTGGGGGTAAACTGACATGAAAACAGATAGAGACGGAATAAAGGAAATGAATACTAATTGGAAAGAGAGATAAAAAAAGCGAGGTCGTTAGTGTTAGAGCATGAGAGAGAGAGAGAGAGAGAGAGAGAGAGAGAGAGAGAGAGGATGCGATATAGAGGAAGGGGGAGATGTAGAAAGAAGGCTAAATCGAGCTAAAGAATTAAATTGGGACAGGTATAAAATAAATGCAACATTTTTTTTTGCTTTCTTCGTAATTAGTTTTACATTACACCACAGAATGTGTCCCACCACAAAAAAAGAAGGAAAATATGCTCGCAAGACATTCTAATACTCATCAACGTCATGATTTAAAAATAAATACATAAATGCCACAAACAAAATTACATACAACGGTAAATACTTCAGTTAAGCTATGCGTAACAATAATAAAATGTCAATTTTTGCTAACCGCAAACTACTAATCCTAAAGAGTATGGACCTTTGCAGTTAAATGTTTGGCTGCTATTGCAATTACATTTACAGTCGCCGCCGCCAACAACAACAACAAAACGATAATATTAATAGGAACAAAAAATAGAATAGAACCCAAGTATAAACCCTAATTAATGAATGAAAAAAAAAAGAATTAGAACCAAAGAAGAAAACAAAAACAATGAATAGCAAAGAAAGGCGAAACAAGAAACAGGAAGAACTAAAACAAAAAATGCTACAGAAAATGTAAAAACTAAGCTATGTCAATTTTCACTAAGTACACAAGATTCTAAATGTTTGGAGTGACTATTTCGCATTATTTAAATTCTTCGAACTACTTAATTTTGAGTGTTGTATTAATAACGTTCACAGCGTTTCGGTCGATGGGACCCTTTGACCTTTTTCAAGTTTCTCCCTTTCACATTACCTAGCATTTACCCAAACTCTTTCTCTCATATTCAGTTTCAATTATTATTTATTTCTCTTCCGACTCTCTCCGCTTTCTATAGGTTTTCTTCGTTGTCTCTCACTCTACCATTTTCGGTCGCCCCTCCCCCATCTCCCTATCACAAACTAGCAGGAAGACTTGACGTTGCCCAGAATTGAATGAGGATCGACCAATGTTTCAGGGGTGTCTTGTTGAATAAGGAAATCTTTTCCGAACGGAACCCTTTCGAATGCTTTCGTTTCATCAGCTCTTTGCGCTGAGACGCAGAGGCTGTTCTTGGCCTTCGGGCCAGGAGCGGAAAAGGAAGTAATCAGTTCTGTTCAATGTGGGGGCAACCCTTCATATCGGTCAATTGCTTTTTAAGTCAATTAGTTTGGTCAATGTGGGGTCAACCCTTCATATCGGACGATTGCTTTTTAAGTCAATTAGTTTAGTCAATGTGGGGGGAAACCCGTCATATTGCTAATTTTGGACACTGCCAGAGTTCCCCCTTCGGGGAGCTGGTTTTCCTCCCCACATTAAAAAACGGCCTTGTGCCTAATTTGCTCAATGGGGAAGCAAATAAATACTAGCTATGATAAGACAGAAGTCCTAAGTAATTCACAATTGAATTTTCTGTTGTCCACACTAAGGATTGAACCTTCAAACCCCGGATAAATGTTATTTTTATTTGCAATTTTTCCAAATACTTTAACCACTACTCGTCCTTGCGGACAATTTTAATACGAATTTTAGGAGCTTTAAACCTATGTTATGCGTAGATGTAAATATCATAATTTATTATTACTTATATATATATATATATATATGTGTGTGTGTGTGTGTGTAAGAGTGTGTGTGTTTTTGTGTGTATTATTATTATTATTACCTATTTATTACTATACTAGATGTATAAACTTGCCGTTTCCAAGTTAAAACATTGCCGATCGGGAATTTATGTTACATACTATTTAAGATACACCGAAGATTCTAACTTCTTAAGTTTTTACTGATATTAGCCCGCATTTTGAATTTATGTAAGCGTAAAACAGCCGTCTTCGCCTTTCAAAATTAAAGGGAAATAACTCGTAGCTTACAAGGGAAATAACTCATAGCTTAAAAGGGAAATAACTCTCATAACGTAATTACATGAATGATTCTGCGCTACGAAACAGTTGTTGTCAAGAACTGTGCATTTCAGGATACATAAAGAAATACACGGTAAGATGGTCAACATCTTTAAATTTGGAATATAGTCTTGTTATTATTTTTATGTGCTCTGTAATTACATCGGGCTTCAGAAATTAAAATATTGTATAAATGAAAGGCGATATATAATTGAATAAACATTTTCTCATAACATATATATGCAAATTTTGGCAGCAAGTCATTATCAAGGAACGTTCTATTAAATAGGACAGAGTTTTCTTTAATTATTGGAAGTCAATTGAAATGAATAATTTGTATATTTTAAGATATTCATACTTCGTCAGGGTGTTAACCGCGACGGGATAGGAATGCTGAATCATTAACTGTATCTTCAGTAATTACTGCTTTCCATAGTTGTCGGAGATCGATTAAGTTTGGATTTTTTGGTCTTATAGATCTAAGTTTTTGTTATCTGATCTTCCATTGTCGGGTCCGTACCGAATGGTATATTATTTAGCTAGCAAAATGCTCCTCTCAGCAATGTGTGACATTAGTTTTAAATTTTAACTTTGGAGAATTTGCATCGCTTTAAAATATTCAAAAGATACTGCAAATTCGTGAATAGTTATTAATATCTGTGCCTATTCTTAAAATTGCACAAAATCAGATTCATCCGAATTTTTATGAAAAGTTTCCACCTACATTTTGCCCCTATTTTTATGCAACACTAAAACTAAACATAGCCTACATAACGACCCCTTACATCTACTTGGGCCGATCGATTAGTTTTAGAGTGAATGCTGCATACACAAATATATAAATATATACACACACTCACATATACGTGGTTAATAGAAAGAAAATTTGTCTTTGTGAAAAGGGTTTCATTCATTTCCCGTCTCTCCCTTATATCTTCTATAATATAAAGCTGAACGTCTGTGTGTGTGTCTGGTCACGAATAGGCTCCTATATGGTTGACTATTATAGAAAACCGATCACATAATGATAGAAGATGTATCGAGACACTGGAATGGGTATGTTTGCTCTGGCATAATGATTCATTAAAATTGTGGGGTCTGCGTAGTCCACAAAGTATGGGAATAAACAAAAAACGTTTACAAGGGTTTTTGATATAGATGTACATAATACTTTGATAAGTATTTTTTTAGACTTAAATACGGATGGTATGATAAAATTGTGAATGGAAATAAGCACAAACTTTAATACAGACTTTTCATATCTAGCTGCGTAAGTATATTTTGATAATTATGTTTCAGTTTGAAGAAATATGGTACAAAATTATGGGGTGTTCGTTCGCGCCTGACCACCATAGAATGGAAATATGTCACAAAGTTTAACAAGGTTTTCTTATATAGATCCACAGAATATTGTGATAAGTGTTTCAGTGTGAACAGGTATGGTATAATAAATTATTGAGTTTATCTATTTTATTTTTACTTTCATCATATTTTGCTTTGGTTTTGATACCCCGAGATTCGAAGCTATGTCATTACAACCCTTCCTTTTCATAACCTATCATACTTTCATAAATCAGAGTCAATTTTCTGTAGGCTGTTTTTGAACCCAGTTAACAACGGGTACTTTTGCTAGTATATATATATATATATATATTAAATAATGTATTATTTATTGAAAAGAAGTAATATAATTTGAAAATATTCAACTACTAGCCTGGGTGTCTGACGTTCTCCGGGAGTTAAAAGGTGTTTGTTGGGTAAAAAAAAAGAAAAAAAATGGTAGTAGGCAGGCAGGTTCGAACCCGTGACGTGAAGGCGGGAAAGAAAGTTAAAGAAAACCTGAGTCTTACGTTAAAATTAGGCAAAGTTAATCCAACTGATACGATGACTTGAAAAAAATCGACCACTCTTTGTAGAAAACTGCCCAGTTGAGGGTGAAGGAATTTAGGGTTTTGGCCAATTTTCGATATTTGTTATTTGAGACGTCGAATCTCGTTAACAGACATACATGATTTATATTATAGGTTAGAATAATTTTGAGATGATTAATTTGTATATTTTATTTATTTGCGGCGAATTATCATCAATATTTATAGTTGATGTTTCCAGAGGGATAGTTGGTTGAAACGTCGTGAAACAACAGATAAGGATAGAAAAAAATAAGCAATATATCGCCTATCTAACAATATTTTCGTTATCGAAGATAAGGATATTTATTTATTTATACTATGTTGATGTATGCATGGCATTATTACGAATATCTAAAAAATACTTTTATATACAAACGGGTTACAACATTTTGGAAAAAAAAGGAGAAAAGTTACTGGCCTCGTAGATGGTTTCTTTTTTTGGAATTATTTTCTGCGCCGTGGTTTCGTGTGTGTAAAAAAATTTTGGTTGATAAGGAGGGGGGCCACTTTAATAAAGTTTGACGGGATTGTCTCCGTTTTACCCTTGAAATTATAACTAGGTTTTCATATACTGCTGAAATCTATGATTGGTCTGCTTAGCAATTTTTCTTTTTGTTTTAGCATATGTGCCGCTTTTTTAAGTCGTCTAACTCTCCACTTTGCATCCCTGTCAATTATTTTCCATGAAAAGATATGTGATCCTTTTCCAGACTACTTACACGAATCGAGCATCAGTTTTCGAGTAGCATAAGAGATTCAAGGAAGGCAAGAAGTTGGTGCGGGATGATGAGGTATGGAAAGAGTAAGAAAGTGAGAACATCAGAGTTGATTGGCCAAATAAAGAATTTCACGGAGGAGGACCGTCGTGTGCCCACAGAGACAATAAGTGCACCGTTTGATGTCAGTGTGGAAACTGCACTCAGTTATTCACGAGGAACTGAAGATACAGAAGACTTCAGCGAATTTTGTCCCAAGGCTGCTCAGAGGAGCTCAGAAAGAAAGGCGTTGTCGTGACCAAGATGCGCATCAAGATCATTCCTCACCCTCTATAGTTTAGACCTTGCTCCCTGTGACTTTTGGTCGTTATGAGAATTGAGATGAAATAGGCTGTGACGAGGGTCATTGATACGCTCACACAAATACCTTTCAGAAGTTGTTGGGACAAGTGCATTGCAGCCGGAGGAGATTACTTCGAAGGGACCAGAGTTTTATTTGTGTACTACCAATAAAAATGTCCATAAGAAAAAAATCTGGAAACTTATTTAAAGTACCTCGTATTATGAGAAGCTTGAAAATAATGAAGGAGGTGATACAACTATGATGGCTTATTGGGAGCGTTTATAGATACTAAATTTGAAAATGACCATATTGAAGCACCAAGGAAAGCAATCGGAGCACGAGTTCGACGTTGACCGGTTCTTGGAGAGAAGCTTTGTTCATTGCAATTCCGTTTATTGCTAAGCACGCGGAAAATTTAAAATAATGTTGTTGGCGGTGGTGGTGGTTGCTAGACTTGTTTTTGCTGTGAATGCTTATCAATTAGGAAACAAGAGATTGCAGCTAGGTTGAGTACCCTCGAAGAAATTATCGATAGAGTAAAGACTAGCGGCGTACCTTCTGTGAAAAGAGCGCTGTGAAGAACAGAAGAGATTACTATAGAAGAACGCTAATCTGCAAAGCCAAGGTGACTTTATTGACTGTGTTCGAGTTCCGCGAGTAGCAGTCATTATCATGTCTTCCAGTGGTAATTGCGTAAGCATGACACTAGTTTCTGTAGATCAAAAATTTTATATATATATATATATATATATATATATATATAAGACAGGGAGACCCGACCTTGTCCGGGATTAAATGATGATCAACGAATATTTCACACTCTTATATTTTTATTGTCATCGAAATCCGTGAAATCGCCCGGGAGGAAGCTTCACAGACCTCCATGCAGTAACTTAATCCAAAATATGTTACTCTCCACTACACTTTAGAGAACCAACTGTTTCGTTTATAAAATTATTTCATATAAACTTTTTTAATGAAAAATAAAAAAAAGAAACGCATTAAGAAATTTACGTGCTGGGTTTGAACCCACAGACCACGTCATGCAAAAACAAAAACACGCTATCAATTTACATACAATAGAATTTTCACGGCCCGTTGTTCTATTGTTGCTAAGCGACGATATGGAAAAAATGGCTTTACCCATAATAGATAAATTAAAATAACTCTCGGGAGGGGGGTATTCAGAGGCAAAACTTAAGATAACTCCCAGACTTATACATTAAAATACTGCAAATTGTAAAGAAAATCTGTTCAGCCGTTCCGTATTCTATAAGAAACGAACCCATGCACGGAAAATATTATATATATATATATATATATATATATATACACACACACACACACACTGTGTCTAATCTTAGTCTCGATCACTTCTTTTCGTTCCTTCTTCTGTTAGTCTCTTCAACATCCCTCATTACTTTCTATTTGTCTAACAGACAGAAATTTAATTTTGCAGCAGATATTTTTATACGTTTATTCACTCTCAAACAAGGTATGTCGACCCTGATTTATTGTGATAGAGGCCAGATCTATGGGGCAACCGAAGTGAGGAGCAATGTAGAAAGTTGTTTGTTCACATCACATTTAAATTTCTGCACGTCGGGTACAGTCTGAGAAACAGCAGTTAGCAGAATTTTAATAGCAAGTGTCAAAAAAAGTGGAATATTTTCTGATATCTCAGTATTTCTTCCGTGAAGGGGTGGACTTTCGCTAATAATCGGATGGATCCGAGATATTTCAGTGAATATATATATATATATATATATATATATATATATATATATATATTAATGTACTAGCATTTCAGCCCGGCATTGCCCGGGTGTTTGGATGTGTATGTTGGCAAAAAAAAAAAAAAAAGTGGTAGTAGAAAAGCAGGCTCGAACCCGTACCGCGAAGGAGGAAAAGAACGGGAAAAAACTGACGTCTTTGCGGTTACGACCATCTTCAAACCTGAAGTGTTCAAATTAAGGCTAGATAATCTAACCTTAAAAAATATCGGCGAAAAAAAGCGATCCCCCTGTAGAGAAGTGCCCAGTTAAAGGTGAAGATATTAATGTTTTTAGCCAATTTTTCGATGTTTGTCTTATGAGAGGTCGGGCTTTAAAATGATACTAATCTTGGTAAAATCCGTCGCCTCTGTCGAAAGTTTTAGGCAGACATACAAACATACATACATTTATATATTGGTAACTAAATATTTTCAATCCAAACCGATGAAAAAGCTTGCCCTATCTCTGAATACCCTTTATGTAAAATTTCAAATGTTTAGACCAGAAATTGTCTGAGTAATTTGGAAGAGACCGCAGAGGTCAATATTTTAAAAAATTTGACCCCTATAATGACCCCTTAAAATTTACTGTTTTGGGCTCAAATCAAAATATTAACTTAGATCCATCTCCAAGGAAGCTATATCTAAAATTTCAAGTGTTTAGACCCAAAATTGGCGGAGAACATTGGCAGAGTTCTCAAAAGTTAAATCGTTGAAGTTCGACCCCTTAACAGCAAAATTTCCTGCCGAAAAAATCGCAAAGATTTTCCCAAATCTCAGTACCCTGTGTATCAAATTTCGAATCTGTAGACTTAAAATTGACAAAGATATTACGTAGGGAAAATGTATATACACACACACACACACACACACACACACACACGTTCACATTTACAGATATACCAGCATTTCAGCCCGGCGTTGCCCGGGTGTCTGTTGAGCAAAAAAAAAAAAAAAAAATGTGGTAATAGGAAGGCAGGCTCGAACCCGTACCGAGAAGAAGGAAAAGAACGGGGAAAAATCTGACGTCTATGCTATTACGATCACCGCCAAACCGGGAGTGACATTTTAAAAAATTAAGGCTCGAAAATCGAAAGGAGAGGATGACTAAAAAGTATCGGCGAAAAAAGCGCCCCCCCCCCATTAGAAAAGTTCCCAGTTGAAGGTGAAGATAATATTTTTAGCCAATTTTTCGATATTTGTCGTCTGAAAGGTCGGACTTTAAATCTATACTGATCTTGGTAAAATCGGTCGCCTTTGTCGAAAGTTTGAAGCAGACATGCATACTTACATAGATTTATATATTGTTAGCTAAAAATTTTCGACCCAAACCGATTAAAAAGCTTGTCCTATCTCTGAATATCCTTTATGTAAAATTTCAAATATTTAGACCAGAAAGTGTTCGAGTAATTTGGTAGAAACCGTAGGGGTCAACTTTTTTTTTTAACTTTGACCTCTATTATGACTCCCTTAAAATTTGTTTTGAGCTCAAATGAAGTTATTAAGTTAGATCCATGTCCAAGGAACCTATATCTAAAATTTCAAGTGTGTAGACCCCAAATTGTCGGAGGAGTTTAGTAGAGTTCTCAAAAGTCAAATCGTTGAATTTTGACCCCTTAACAGCCAAATTTCTGGTCGAAAACGGATGAAAAATTTTCCCAAATCAGTTCCCTGTATATCAAGTTTAGAGTCTGTGGACTTAAAATTGAAAGAGTTATTGCGTAGGGAAATGTACACACACAGACAGACAGATACACAGCACGTTCTCTTTTATAGATACAAGAATAAAAAAGCATTGGAAATGCAAAAGGATATAGGGATGGTATGCCAAAAAGTATACAAACAAGATAGCTATGAATGGCTAGGCACATGGAAATAGAATTGCATCCAAAGTATAGCCCTATAGCTTTTCTCCAATCTTCATTCCGTGCCATCATTGCAGTTGTAAAAAGCTATAGGGCTATACTTTGGATGCAATTCTATTTCCATGTGCCTAGCCATTCATAGCTATCTTGTTTGTATACTTTTTGGCATACCATCCCTATATCCTTTTGCATTTCCAATGCTTTTTTATTCTTGTTAATTAGTATTTTTACTTACAGTCTTATTTTTAAACTTACATTCTTGATAGTATTGTCTTTTTTAGGAGGCGGCTCATTGCCGCCTCCATTAGTAGCAGGTTGTTTCCTGCTGGGTTTTAGGTCTTTGGGTTTTGGGCCTTAGGAGTTGCCTCTTGGTCCTCCATCGGTTCTATATTACATAGAGAGTGCTACCGCCTCTCTGATAAAACAGTTAGAGTATTATAAAGTTCTAAAATGTTCATACCTTCACTATTAAATTTTTCTTGACTTTCTTGCAGTTTCTTTTGCGGTTAATTTAACTTATTTCCTTTGGCGTTTGGTGAGTTCTTAGAAGAACTGGTCTGATCTACTTTTCTTAGCGATCGAAGAGATTCAGCTGCATTTAACAATGGTTGCTATAGTGTATTTTTGCGCATGCGTGAGAATTTCAAGTTTCCTCCTTATTTTTCAATAGTTTGACAGTAGTCATGTGTCTTTCTGCCAAGAGCGACAGACGTCAATGTTAGCCGTGATTGTCTAGAGGTTAGGACCCCACGTTGTGGCCGTGCTAACTTAGGTTCGAATCCTGGTCACGGCATTAACATTTTGTACATATTTTACAGTCCAAAATCTGAAGAATTATTTGTTTTTATAACATTGTTTTTTGACGTCGTACTTGCTGATAGGTTACTCTTATAACAATTTTGATCAACTGAGATAAAGATTTCGTGGTTTCATTAACGCTGGTGGGTTACTGTTTAAAGAAAAAACCTTAACGTTCACCTCAAATATTCAGCGTCCAAGACATATAGGCCACTAGCAAACTGGAACGTCTGTGAGCATCTGGTGTATTATTTGGAGCTGTCCCTTTTGAGAGAAGTTCCGTGTTCGAAGTGGTCTGTCTACATTGGGTATATAGTGTTTAAAACTTGTTATTACACGTAATCTTATTTAATTATGGAGTTAGCTAAAAAGCGATGGGTCACTGCACTTCTCCGTGTAAAGAGCAGTCGATTGATGCTTGAACTGTTGTCAGAGACCGTTCGTACACCGAGATACATCGTCTCAAAAGAAAGAAGAAGAAAGAAGAACAATTGGCCATTTTTGTACCTTTTTTTTTTTGCTCTTTTGACATATTAACCGACGTTCTGACACTCGCTGGATTCGTAAGACACTTCTCTGTAAGAATATGTATTTTTTGAAACTTATATGTTTATTTTAGTTGAGATTTGGATAGTTTTGTTTTGTAGGCGTATATAGGCGTGTACGGGCCATCCCTATATAGAGAGTGCTACCGCCTCTCTGATATAGATATATATACAGACACACCCACACACACTTAAATAAAACGTTCTTTGTGTGTAGGTGCGATTGTGTCCGTTCGCTATGGACTCTGAAACAGCTCGGCCGATTTTTTACAAAAAATTACATGAATATACTTTATGAGTCTGGAAGTGTTCTTACGTAGGTTTTGTATCGGAATGCGTCTAATAAATATTGAAAATCGAAACAATCCAATTAAGTGAAGCAATTATTTACAATAAGTTTATAAAATCAAGAGTAGATACTCTAAAGTGCAATGTAGACTACGATGTATTGTGGACTAATTTAATGCGGCGAGGCATGTAAAGCTTCCTCACAGTACACTGTAGTGGGCGATTCCTAACTATAGCCAACAATCAATCGATTAGATTAAGAAATAAGCGATGTCACTGATTTCGATGACAATAAAAGTAGATGGAACATTTATTAATCCTCATCCCATCGTAGAATCACCCTGCTAATATATATATTTCCCCAAAGCCTCTTATTTTGATGGAGAAGAGACTAAAATTTGCTGCTATGGTTACAAACGATCTGGAATAAAAGCAAGGGGAAATAGGATTCAAAATATTTCTCATGTGTTATATGTCCTCTCATTTGGAAATAGGGTGTGGTTATGACTATCTCCAGTATATCCTTATACACTGAAATTTACTTTATGTATGAAAACCAAAGAGGAGAGAAATAACATGAGAAATATTTGGAATCAAGTCTCTTCCTTCTGTTATTTAAGATCATTTGAAACCATAGCAAGTTTTCGTCTCCTCTCCATCAAGGCCAGAGGCTTGGGGAAAATATAAGATATTTTGTAATTCATATGCAAAACTGGGAAAACAAATGACTATACTGGAAACATTTTTTGGCTGTAAAAAGCAAAAAAAAAATAGGCTCTGGATGATCCCTTAATGTGCGACCTTAAGGGCAAATGCCACATAGCCCACTACACAATTCAGGTCATTACCTTTCCAACGAGCCTTTGTTCTGATCAATAGTCGCTGAGATTTGGAACGTATAAAATTGCCAAGAAAATGTGGGGTGTCTATATATGGATATATCTATACTGGTAGCCAAATTGAATATTGAAATGCTCATATCTTTCATTTTATTGAACGAAACTGCATGCAAATGTGTAGGCTTTTTGAAGATTATAATACTATTTTATGGTTAAAATTTTATAGCGAAAACCTATACTTTCAAACCGATGAAATATGACACAATTTGCCTACATTTGTATATAGTGTCCTGGCAGGCCGGCTTCAGTTTTGCTGCTTTGGGATGAATTTTGCTTAAGGTTTCTTTGGTTTGCTTGGTTGTCGGCCCTGTGGCCTTGGTAGGCGCCACACACACACACACACTTTATTGCTTATAGACTGTGTTGGTGTATAGGAGAGATGAACATTATTTGGACCATTTGTAAGCATAACGTTCTTATTTTCATTTCAAATATGTCTGTTAGGAAATTCTTCCACGGCGTTTTTACGGCAAGGAAGTTGAACTAAATAAAGAGCCATTAAACTAGTTTTTATCTCAAACAAACTCGCATAGAAAAGGCGCAAATGAAAAAAAAAAATAGAATCCAAATACCATACATCTTATAAGCACACATAAGAAAACTTCATCTGTATATTGCACTAATCGAACTGAATACGAAATTGTCGTACAGAGGAAGGGGTGCGACATAAATTCGCGATTAAGAATTTCGATCCGATTCGCGGAAAACAAAACTTTAAAAAAAAAATCTACATTAGATTGAGATCAAAAGTTACGTAGTCTTTTATTTTCACTTCTACTTTTAATTTGAAGCTGCGGCTGATGCAGAGTATGGACCAATGCGTGACTACACAAACCCCACGAGCTGGAGGAGGGCCTTAACAACGATTAGTCTGTCCCGCGGTAAAATTTCTGTTTGAAATTCAATACAAATTCCCGTGTTAGACAGAAAGATTCCAGAGTTCGACAAGGTGCACCTGAAAAAGGTCGAAGGTTCCATCGACCGGAACGCCGTGAGAACAACACCCGGGATTAGAACAATAGCATGAATAACCTAAATATAAATTATAGTTTGAAATTGATGCTTCCGTTCAGTCGCAAGAATGGATACTCCTGTGAGTATAGCTGCGATTGTAATTGTGAGGCAAGGGTTACGCAACCTCCAATAACAGCTCCCCTGAATCGGCACTGCTTGGGTCCAGATGCGGGGGAGAGGCCTAAGAGTGACTAAAAATGTCGAGATAAGCGGAGAGCATATACAACATCTAATTTAGTGCTGACCAGGCTCAACGTTGCTTAACTTCGATGATCCCTCGTGAACCAGTGTGCCAACGTGATTATGCCGTATAGTTTAAAATAGTTAACTGAATGGAACATTCAAAGTAAGTGATAGTTTAGTTTCGGCTTCAGATATAGATATTATAATGTAGTTTCTGTTTGACACAGACGGTCTTATTGCAGTGTCCATTAATAATATATACTTAGTATTTGACTGTTCGTAATCTTACTGCTATTTGGACGTCATCTTCGAATTTTAATGGTTTATTATTAAATGTTAATTTTTAATAGTTTAGCACAAAATAAACATTTAAGGGTTTATTAAAAAAAAAAGTTCTATCATTTATAATATTGTCCTTACGGCATAATCAAGTCGACACAGCGGTTCCCAATAGATTAACGCAGTTAAGGTATTTATTTGCTTCCCCACCAAAGCAAATTAGGCACAAGACCGTTTTTAATGTGGGGTAAAAACCAGCTCCCTAAAAGCAGGCACAAAGGGGGTACTCTGGTTACCAAAAATAATAATTGTCCTAGTATAGAAGGTTTCCCCTCCATTGACTGGGACGAATTACCTTAAGTGTAGCATCTGCAGAACAGATACTACACTTTGATTTGTTTGGCCCATCAACTCTGGTGTTCTGACTTCATTACTCCTCCCACACATTTCATCATCCCTCACAGACTCCCTGCCCTTCCTCGAATCTTTTATGCCAGTCAAAATCTGGTGCTTGATGTACATGTGACAGTCTGAAGTATTCCATACGTTTCTGTGGCATTTTTTTCCAAATTTAAAACAGAATTTTATTTCATATTGTTCTTCTAAAATGCTCTCACGTCCAGATTGCATTTTTAGAATTCCCCAGCTGTGACAATCAGACATTCGTAGACTGTATTCCAATCCATGCTGTAGCTGTTACTTTGACTGAATTTTTGATTTCAGGTTCATCTTATAAGATGTATAACCATAACAAACTGAATTTTCAAGAGTCTACGACCATTTTCATGCGGCCCAAAAATGTCTGGAAAATTATTGAAGGTACTTTGAAGGATTAAAAAATATCAGTTATCAAAAAATATATGAGATAAAAACATTAATCATAAAATATATAACAAGATAAAAGCTATCACTTCTAGAAAATATATTATAGGATAAAATGTTATCAAATATAAAATGTATTAATAGATGAAAAATTATCAACTATAAAAATATATCATACTAGCATAGGCGCCCGGCGTTACCCGGGTATTTGGAGGTGTATGTTTAGCCCCCCCCCAAAAAAAAGCGGTCAATTTATTTAACTTTGACCCCTATTATGACCTCTTAAAATGTATTGTTTTGGGCTCTAATCAAGTTATTAAGGTAGATCCCTGTCCAAGGAACCGTTATCTAAAATTTCAAGTATTTAGACCCAAAATTGGCGGAGGAGTTTGATAGAATTCTCAAATGTCAAATCGTTGAACTTTGACCCCTTAATCGCCAAATGTCTGGTCGAAAAGAGCTCACATAGATTTTCTCAAATCTCAATACCCTGTATATCAAATTTCGAGTCTGTAGACTTAAAATTGACAGAGTTATTGCGTAGAGACATGTACACTGACAGACAGATAGATAGATTAAACAAAAATATATACGTATACATAAATATATATGGAAACAATATTGTGTGTCCTGTAAACTTTTTATGCAAATATTATGCAAGTATAAATCATGTAGAATATCTGCATGAATATAATTACACGTATTAGTTAACTAAAGATGATCATCCCATAAGAAAACCGAACAAACTAATAGGGAATTAATTAAAATGAATGTTAAAAAGAAAAATATGCAAATTAGCTAGATCTTTTGCAGATGAATTCAATTCCATGACCCATATATAAGAAAATTGTATTTTCTTAGAAAAGAGGGTTTTTGATATGAATATCAATGCACACAAAAGAAACACGAATTTATAGAAGTATAGATAGATAGAAGATTAAAAAAATTACCAATTTAAAACAAAATATAAGATAAAAATGGTCAATTAAAAAAAAATATATATATTTTAAGATATAACTATTTAAAGAAAATATCGTGCCGACAAAAGAAATTATTATATAAAATGTAAGATAATAAAAATTATAAAGGAAATTTATTTTATAATACCAGCAGAGCTGTAGGGTGTTGCCAAAGGCAATAGTGTACAAGGTTTCGATAAAAAACTATCTTTCTCTCTTTATCCGTCTCTCTTTTCACTTCCCTCGTTTTCTCCTCCCTCTCTCCAATCTTTCTCCTTCGCTCAGTTCATTCGATGAGTAGGTGGACATGTACACACACATACAGAGACAACTCTCCTTTATATAATACAGTAGCAGATATACCCGATGTCAATGAGGATCAGCAAATGTTTTATACTTTTAATACTTTTATGGTCATCGAAATTGGCGAAGTCGCCCATTCGTCAAACTAATTGATTAATTGCATACTCTCGTCGGGCACCCATTTTATAAAATTATTTGCATATAATGACTTGAATTCATATTTAAAATTAAAAAAAAAAATCAAGTATCATAGTTCAATTATGCTCTAAACAAAAACATTCATTTCGAGCTCGCCTCTGTCTAATCAAAAGAACCTGCTGTTGCTTTTGTGCCGGGGCCTTCTGTTTATGCGGTGATAAAATTTCTCAAATACACTTATGTTAGGTTGTATAAAATTGTTAACTTTGGTCAAAATCAGACTGATAATTCCTTAACGGGATTTTTTTTTTGGTTATCGATTTTTGGTTCCTATCGGCGATATTCCGATACGAACCTTATCTAAGAACACCTCGAGACACACAAAGTACATTTGTGTGAACTATCATAAAAACCAGTTGAGCTGTATTGGAGTCCAAAGAGAACGAACGCGCACACACAACATAAACAAATAAAGTGCCTTTTTTTTGAATTAGTTCGTATTTACTTTCCAAATTAATTATGACACCAAGAAGAAGAAGAAAGAAAAACTTGGCGAAACCCGGCCCAAGTGGCCCTTAGAGACTGTTTTTTTTTTTCTAAATTTTAAATATTTGCTTGGGGTAACACGGATGAAGAAGATGCTAACTTTGTGGATTTTTGCTTTGTAGTTTTTAACTTTAAGATGGAAAGCAAACATGCACACACAGACAACTGTCCTTTATATATTAAATTTGAACAGGAAAATTATGAGGACAATGTGTCATCTTTTTTGTTGACGTATTTAGAGCAGAAGAAACCCCGTCGACAAACAACTGATGGCAGCAGTCGCGGGTAGATCGGTATGCGGGTGGTGGTGGGTGGCGAAAAGACAAAAATATAGCGGGTGCGGTTAAGATTATAGTCATAACAACGGGAGGGGGGGGGAATGTTTCGCTCTGCTGCGAAATAAAGATGGCTGACCTATAACGATAAAGAAAAATGGCAACCGTGAATTGAGACAAACGGATAGCATAAGACATGGCGCATTCTGTTCAGTACTTAAAACTGTATTTGATATTATTTTGAAAAAATTTGCGATTTTTCGGAATTTTCTTTAGATGAGGATTGATAATTTGTAATAGTTGGATCATTTGGACAATTGTTTGCATTTTGAGTGTCATTCTCACAGAGTTTCGGTCGATGTAATCTTTTTAGTGGTGTCTTGCCGATGTCGGAAATCTTTATATCGAACTCGGGTACGCATTTCCCATACAATAAAATTCTTATTTTTTGAAACTGAATTTTCCATTTCTGGTATTAATGATAACATGATGAATATTAATTCGTGTTAAATTGCTATCGAAACAAAAAAATCTATAGATGATAACTAATTTAGATCAAAATAACACAAGATGAAATAGTAAAAACACATTGAACAATGAAAAATGACACGATCTAATGCACAGGAAAATGTTACGATTTAATAAACAGCCAAAATGCATAAAATGCAGAAATTTTACCGAGTAGCCTATCCACTGTTTGCGACCCTGTGGCACAAGGGGTAGATGTCATTCTTTAGTGCGGGCGACACTCAAAATAAAAAAAAATAGCACGATTAATTAGCAGGTGTTATTGTCTGTTTATTAAATAGTACCATTTTTCCTGTTCAATGGCACGATTTCATAAACAGGCAACAATGGCACTATTTCATAAACAGGATAGGCAAGTGAAAATATGGATGACAATGACTCACAATGTATCAATGTTTTTGATACTAATGACACAAAAATAACGAATTTTGTAAAATTAAAAAAGAAAATTATATCTACATTTAAAAGCAGATGAAAACCCTCCGCTAAATCTGAACACTAGCCTTAAAATGTGATTCTACTTTATTAAGCGACTACGCGTCAACACTATGAAAATAGTATTACCCCCCCCCAATTATTTTAAAATTTAAAATACGGGAATAAATACAGATAAATACAGATCACCCATTTCCGAGCCAGTGTCTAACCAAATAATGTTTTGTGGGCATATAACCAGAATGTTCTCTTTCGGCAAAGGGTATAACTATTCTGTGTTTTTCGTCGTGATGAAAAATAACTACAACAAAAAAAAAACAGTTATACCTTAACAGTACTAATGCATCTTTATTCGGGTTGTAACGCTTTAGTTTCTAAAAATTCTGTTTACCTGATTATAATTATTATTTTTTTTTGCCTATCTGCATGGTCGTGATCTGTCACCAATGGAGCTAGACATAACGTGTACATGGAAAGGAGACTAAAGTTCGTTTGGGATTAACTTTATTTCGGAAAGAAATAGCTCATTATGAGAAAGACTATTGTTCTCTTAACAAATTAATTAACTATTTTATCAAGCACAAAGTATTGGATATAGCTTAAGCAGGTATTTAACTCTTGGTGATTATCCAAGTTTTCCTTTCAGTTATAATAGAAATTATTAGCGATGTCTACAGGGCAATGCCCATACAATAACTTACGCCAAATCTTTTTTTCTTTGTCAGCCTCGGTATCCGTGACGTCTTGCGTTATGTCAATTGTCCTATTTGACTTCACCTAACATTGCCCGACATCTCTTCTGTTATCTTTAAATGAGAATTACATTTATTTTCTAAACTTCGTGATACTTCGAACTGTACTTAGTTACACTCTTGTCAAGAAAAACACTAATGCAAGATGGACTATCCACTTTTAACAGGATGGTTTCAGCCTCCTGCTCACCCCCTCCAGAAATAAAAAAAAAACCAACTCTCCTTTAACCAACTTCCAAGAGGGTGTGGCTTTTACAACTGAACTTTACCAAGTACTCTATCCACTGATTGCGAACTTGTGGCGCAAGGGATAGAGCTACATCATTAGTGCAAGCGACGCCCAAAATACAATTGCGAATTACTTAGGACTTTGATCCAATCATGGCAGACGGAACGAGAGCAAACTACCCACACTGTATTAAAATAAAGGGTTCCGTTCGAAATTTTATGCAGATTCCCGAGTTCGAGAGATAGATTCCCCGAATTCATCAGAAAGATTCCACAAGTACGACAAAGTACACATGAAGAAGGTCAGAGTTTACACCGACCGAAACATTGTGAAAATAACACAGAAGATGAGAATATTAGTCCAAAGAATCCGACTAATCAATCTTCATCCTAAAAATTCAGAAACGCAAAAAGGCATTACATTTTTGAAGAGTTCAATAATGTCCCGCTTTAGTTGAATGCATGCGTAGTATTTTTAATACTGATTGAGGACTTATTTCGTTTTACTTCCATCTAGCTAAGAATATCACGTGACATAACAATTTCCATACTTATCATTCCAGTTATTACAGGAGCAACTGGACCTTGAAAAAGAATTTCAAAAACTACCTAGCAAAGATACCCGGTGAATCAAGTGCAATAGAGATTCAAACAATTGCGCTTAATGGGACAATCAAACTCTTAAAAAAAAAAAAACTCTCGGTTGAGATAACCGAGTTAGCATGTGAATGTTTAGCATCCGGTTTGAGGTTTCATCCCCAGCTTAAACGAACTGACAAGAAAGAAAAACAAAATGAAAGTCTGCCTCCAAAAGTGTCACTTTTGTAGTTAACTTTTTCTTGCCCCTATACATCAGATTGCACACTGGAAAACCACTCAAAAGGCACACAAATGACAAGATAAAAAGTTTTAACATCGGATGAGGTCAAATTATCTTAACTACAAAGTATTTCTACGTTTGCAAGAGGTTCCATGCTACCTTGTCCTCGGGTAGGTATTAAAGTGCAGTAACACATTTTCAGATCCTCCTGCAATTTTTTCTTACATTGGAAGTAAACCATCCACTTCCAAACTGGATTCTAATTTCATCCCCTACCACCCTACTCCCATTTAAAGACTAACTCCTTCGTTTAAAATTAAAATCAGAAAAACAGTGGATTTTATTTTTCATGAAAATGTGTACATTTTTATATACAATCTTTGATGAGAAAAAGATATTTATGATTAGGAATGAAGTCCAAAGGAAATGAGGGAAAGGATGTCGAGGATCGTCCATTTAGTCTATTCCCTACAACTACAGGGTGCCACACTTAAAGTAACCCGATCCCTAATCTTTCTCTGATCAATTTTTTTTTCAGATTAAAAGTAGCCCGATCTCTCTAATCTTTCTCTTAACGACCAAATGTTACTACAAGACAAAATACAATTATTTTTCCAACAAGATGGCTCAACATGCCGCACGTCTCACATATCAATGACACGAGTTCTTGACTTATTTAGGGAAGAGAGAACAATAAGCAAAGGGTTATGACCACCACGTTCCCCGGACTTGTCATATGATTTTTTTTTTATCTTTGGGCCACTTTAAAACAAAACGTTTATACAAATAATCATCACAATCTAGACCAACTAAAAGGAGAACATTACCAACGCTTTCAGGAGAATCGCCAGAGAAGATCTACAGACATTATTTGCAAACGTTGTTAAACGTGCCCTCAAAATATGCATGGATATCAATGGAGAGCACTTCCAACATCTTTCATAACACTACAGGTAATTTAAATAATAAAAGAATGCTCATCCTCTCTACATTTTCTGGTCTAATTTTAATACTATTTACAACAATACTGCATTTAGTCTATGAACATAAACTATTTAAAATATAATCAAAGGAGATGAAAAATATTTACAATTATAATATGCGTGTTATAAAATTTATTTTATGCAATAACATTTTAGTGGGATGACAAAAAAATAAAATGTGATATGTATGACGTATAAAGGATGATATATGAAATAATGATTATAAAAGATGAAATAATGGAAGTCTTAAAAACACCCCAAAAATAAAGAAACATAACAGTAAGAAAGATAAAGAAACCAAATAAAATGCTAATGATCATATGTATAAAGTGAGAATCCCCTGCTAGTTTCGAAATGCTTCGTTTTCTGGCTCTTCAGCGAAATGGGAGTGGCCAATCTAAAGATAAAACAACGGGGCGGGGCTTGTGGGGATGTTCGCTGACCTTCAAGATGTGCACTGTAAGCACTGGTCGAGGTCAAAAATAATAATTTTCTTTCTTTTTATTGTTCATTATGTAACTGCAAGAACGCCCATCGCAGGAGAGCGTCATATTAATTTTTCTAATAAAACAGTTTAGCAATATGTTTTGTCCTCCCATGAAGATTAAATCAACATTTAAAGATATTAAACCTTTGGTCTAGAATCCTTACTCTAAATGTGATCAAAATTAATGACATGGTTTTTATTTCAATAAATGTCTAATATTTATAGCTCATACTAAAGGGGCTGTAAAGGAGAAATTTAGAGCCCGTGAATTTTACAGAATTGATGTGTAATAATTATGAGGAGGTGGTCATTAGTTTTTTAGGGATGTGTTCACGAGAGGTTTTTAAGATTTTACTTTAGGATCTTTTGTAAGGAGTGGTATTTTGGGGATAAGCCGAATTTAGAGAAGTATTTTCAGTTCTCAAGGCTTACAATGAAATGCTAGAAAAACGAGACATTGTTATACAAACAATAGAAAATAATGACATAAAAACGCATATATTCACAAAAAGAGATAATTTATATATGTTTACAATGGAAAGTTTACAGCAATAGAAACACATAGAATGTTCACACACATTTTAGGTTTGTTGGTCGTTTGTTTTACGGCATATCGACCCTTTTCGGGTTATTTAATGCCAAATCAAAAGATTTTGAAGAAAAACTTTTTAATAGAATATATTTGTTGTTTTCAAGTCCGTTTCTATTTAACCCATAGTTGGGACCCTAACAGGTACTACCACTCCGGGTCAGAGCGGACCTGGGAGCAATGGTAATTAAAGGGTGCCTCCACACTCCCCAAAGCCCACAAGCTGGGGCCTCACCACTGAATATAGTTTAAGGTCATATCCAGGACCAACGCACATTTTAGAGTTCTTTTTAAAACAAGTGGGTTCATTAACCGAGACATTTGAGGAAGTCTAGATAGATTAATTAGGAGCCGAGAAAATCATATTCAAAACTTCTCCGCTCCATTAAATAAATTATAATTCATTGAAAGTTGTTTATAACAACGTTCTTTTGTTATTGTATTATAATTGGATTTTAATGAAAAAAAGATTGTAACAGTGGGGAACCCTTATGACACTGGTACATAGACTCGGATCAAATGAGCTCCACTGGTTTATTGAAAAAAAATCTGTCTTTTAAAGGATTTGTGTAGCTCCCAAAAAGACTCATTTCAAATCAATTCAGAAAGTTTTCTAATTGGTCCAAAATGTAATCATTTGTTTTTGCTTTTTTTAGAATGATGTATGCGCAGACGATATGCGTACAAATGCGTTTATGAATTTTGCTTTTGTATGTCGATGTTTACACATTGATGCTACATAATTATGGGTTACTTCAATACAAATCTGGTATGTTTTAAGTTTTAATGCTTTTGAAAATACACCTATAAAATTACAATTTGATGATTATTAGTTGATAATATCTATTGTTAAAATTCTACAAAAATTGGGAGTATCTACATTTCCACGAAAGTCTCCCACAAGTTTTTCACTACCTTTGCTTGAAATTAAATTAAACTAATATAGCTCACATTACCAACCCTATACTCACATTATTCGATGGGAGGATGAGTATCCTTGTGGCTTCGGCGGCTTGGAAACTGGATAGAAAGTACTTGTAAAGAAACCGTTCTTTACACTCAGCCCGACAGTTGCAGAGCCGGGAACAGGCCCAGTACTGGTCTGATTGAGGTACGCCGCCGGGGTATCACCCAGAAGGTCGCCCCTCCCAGACCTTGCCACCCGGCTTTCTGGTGGGACAAGTTTATTGCTTGTCCCTTGAGGCGCCCCGACCGAGGAATGCTTACGCGGATGCTCAGGCAACTTTTGTTGAAACAAGGGTACACTTTCTTTAGAGGAGCTTGTCTGCATCCTATTTTCTTAGCTTGTGTCACATATTGCTGTGGTGGGCGGCAATTAAATATCTACTCACCCTTAAGCCTAGTAGCTGCGTCCTAAAGCTCATAATGATCACTCAGTTTACGAATGAACCCTGCACATACAAATGTATAACCATGTAAACATTGGGGTGGCCTCATGTTTTAACAAGCTTCTGGGCTTGACCTTTACTCCTGATCTGAAATGGAACCCATACATTAAATTTGTTTCCAAGACCGCTGGAAAAATGGTGGGATCCTTCTAGATATCTCACTGCTGATGTAATTCTCTATCTATATAAAAGCCAGGTACGTCGAAGGATGGGGTACTGTTGCCACATCTCGCCAGAAGCTGCTAGAAAGGACATCCTGCTGTGATAGAGTTCAAAATAGACTTCGTAGCCTCGTAGGACATGGCATTTTCTCTTCCCTGCAACATCTTTCTCACAGAAGAGATGTTGCGAGTTTGTCTTTGCTTTACCGTTATTTTCATGACAAGTGCTCGACTGAGTTTCAATCTATGGTTCTCCCTCGCCAAACTTTCACAAGAAACACTCGTCTAGCTGAAAACGCTATCAATAATTCCCCCCACTCTATATGTGCCTAAACCTAAACGTAGATTCCATGAACAAAGCTTCTATCTTAGAACTGCATGCCTGTGGAACTGACTTCCGTTTTCCTGCTTTCCAACTGACTACAATATAGTTTTCTTCAAGTCCAATGTAAACAAGTTCTTAAGTTAACAAAATTACCGAATTTCCATTACTAACGATTACTATATTGTCCAGTTGACTACTTTAACCCTTGCCTTCGAGTGGCCTCTGGGCCTTGATAAGTGGTGATGCCCATGTAAAAAAAAGTAATTGATTTCGAATTCACAAAAATTGAGATTGTTTAGCTCTGTTGACGTCATTCGTGTCGTAACGTGGAGATTCGTTCACAAAACAACATAACAATTAGACCCGTTAGTCTTCTCTAACAAAGCAAATACGTTTTACAAGGCGTATCATTCTTAAATCGACGCATTGTCTTCGGCGAATCGGTGTACTAGCGACAATCGGCCTAAATACCTTCAATTGTTTCGCAGCCGCACCGACCCCCCCAACCCAATGCTCACTTGTCTCTCACCTGCCTCAGCTGTCAATCATCTTCATCCTCACTCCCTTCCTCCCAATCCCGTCATGTACGAGCTCACTTTACCATTCTAGCAAATCGCAAAGGAAAGGGGGCTGCTACGAATTCCCATGTTAAACTGACATTTAAATTGCCGTGGTTCGCTTTTAGAAACGCATGCGAGATATTTGTAGATTTTATATTGAGATCTCGTAAAACTGTCTCAGGTTGAGTGTAGGTCCATATTTATTACCTATAGCAGCCCCCTAACACCCCCACACCCATCTAGGAACTACTATCAAATATTATTTGGATTATTCGGACTATTATTCTTATCTAAAATGTCATTTTCACAACATTTCAGTCGAGGTAACCTCTGACCTTTAGGTGTAGCTTATCGGACTCAATCCTTCTGTATAACTAAAAAATCTGCACAGAATTTCAAAAAGGAACCCTATATTTTATCTATGGTGGTTGCATGTTCTCGTTCTGTCAGCCACGATCAGATGGAAGTATTAAGTAGCAAGGTCTAACCACGCTGATGAGCTGTAGAGAACGAAACACGTGTCCCTGTATGATATATATAATTTTCTTTATTCTTTTTCTTTTATTGTTGTTTTTCTTAATGTCTGGTTTTAATATGATGTGCGGTATTTCGATTTGCACGCAAAATGTGATACGCCCCGTTTCTCTAATTGATGTGTAATTTTGTGCTGAATAGTAATGGCCATTGTTATTTGTATTTTAGTTCAACTTTGAAATTCTGGAATCGATTTACTGCGCTTAAAAATTATCAATAAAGGACAACATATACAGCGGGAATATGTACTGTCTCATGCAATAATTGCAATCAGATATAAGTTGGTAAAATATAGGGTGAATTTCAGAAAATGAGCAATAAAAGGATTAAAAAAAAAAAGCAATTCCGTAAATAGACGATTATTTCATTACATTACAACTCTTAAACAACGTCCTGGCTTCTACAATTTATTTATCTCCAACCTAATGCTAATCGAATACGGATTAAATTTACATCATATACCCTACGCAATTTTAATAGAACATCAACAATAAAATCAAACAAAACAGAAGCGATTCAATTTCATAAATACAATACTTATTTGGAATTTAACACACACACACACACAGTACAGTTTCGTTGTATCACATCTCACCAGTGCCGCTAGACTAGCACCTGTCCAAGCCAGGGATTGAACCTAGGACCATCGCGTTGACAGTCTGCAGTTCCATCCATCGACACACGGAAGCAAGCGCAAGCACGCACACACACACGTTAAATATATTTTCATTAATGCAGATTTCGTATGTATTATTATATTGGACCCAATATATAGTTATTTAAAAGTGAAAAAAAAAGATGACTCGCGCGTCGCCACACAGAATCGAAATCCTTTGACGTTAATGCCTGAGCTATAAAGATATGTTTACTGCAAGGCTAAATATTAAAACTTGAACCAATAACTATTACGTTATGCATGCATATTCGTAATACTGTAGTTCGACCTTCACCTGGCAAATTCCATTTTTTTATATTTTAATTTTCATACTGATTTTCCCCCGCTAAAACCTAAATATAAAGTTTCGCATGGATTCGAATACCTTATATATGAAGTTTCATGTCTGTTGACAAAAAACTAACAGGAATTTTTCAGGCAATTTTTAAATATATATATATATATATATATATACGCATACATAAATATATATAGAAAGAGGTTTGTGTTTACAATAAGCTTTTTACCCAAATATTACGCAAGTATAAATCATGTAGAATGTCTGTACGAATATAATTGCATGTAATAGTTAACTAAAGATGTCCATCCTATAAGAAAATTAAAATGAATGTTTAAAAGAATATGAAGATTAGCTAGATCTTTTGCAGATGAATGCGATTCCACAACCCATATATAACAAAGTTGTATCCTCTTTAAATAAATAAAAAGTGTTTGTTAATATGAATATCAATATACAAACATCCCAAGTTTATAGGAGTATAGATATATGCATATTTGGTTAATTATTCGGTTTATTAAACTCAATGAAAACAGAAAATATGATGCAACTTTTACAAGTGCAAATCACGTGTGTCGACGGATAGTTGTGCTAGTAAGGAATAAATTATACGCGAGAAACCAATCTGGTCAGAAGACCTTCTTTAAAAATCGTATAAAGTTGCCTTTATCATGGATTCGGCCGTTCTTTGTCAATAACAGTAAATCTTGAAGATATTCCCAATGGTAAACAATCGTCTTGGTTTTACCATTTTTATGGGTAAGGATACGAGCAAGAATACTCAGATTTTTTAACACATATGCATGCATACGCACAGATAAACACACGCGCATGCACACACACACACACACACATATATATATACATATATATATACACACACATACATATAATGTCTGAGCTATAAAGATATGTTTACTGCAAGGCTAAATATTAAAACTTGAACCAATAACTATTACGTTACGCATGCATATTCGTAATGGTGTAGTTCGACCTTCACCTGGCAAATATTACTTTTTTTACCTGTGTTCCTGACAGGCTCATTTTTTCAGGGTGGAAACCATATTGGATTTATTAATCCGCTTGACAGTTTCGTTTTTGTATTCCAATTTTTAAGGAGAAATTTACCTCGAAATTAGTAAAAATACTAAGTCTATTTAACAATTTTAGTTAATGCCCTTTTTTCATCCTCATATAAATGAATTCTCTTGTCATTATAAACTTTTTAGAAGTCGGATTATGTAGGTGCTAAATCTGCGATAGGTTAAAATTAATATATTTTTTCTATCCGGAAATTTAACCCGCATTCTTTTTTTCTTATTTTTGTATTTTTTATTCAAATCTTCTTTAGACTATATATACACACACACGATGATCGCAACGTCTTGTCAGACGAGTGTCTCTCCCTCAGACACTTGATGTCCATGAGCCTAACTGCCTGAGGGAGTATCTATACAAAGATGATGTTACAGAGTTTTAGCTTTGTACGACAGCTAAGTCTCTCTCTCGGTACAAAATGTTGAGATCCAGCAACAAGCAAGAGCAAGATAGCACGCAGCAAGTTAAACTGCAGACCAGCTAAATGCGGGCAATGGTCTCCCGCGTGATGTTTTTTTAAAATCAGATTTGCTTCTCATAGAAAGGTTACCTTCACCATGGCTTACGGGAGCCCTCTTCACCCAAACACACACACATATATATATATATATATATATATATACACACACACACACACAATATACACGGTGCTAGTTGGCCGTTGACCCCGAAAAAGGGTTTATTCGCCCCTTTGGAAGGTCTTGTTTTTAATCATCAGGGAGACTACTCATCCTCCTCACCAAACAAGTCTGGTGGAGGAACCCGTTTAGTCGCCAGTGACCCGACCATGAGGCAGGTAGTACTGGGTTACATGGTACCAGTAGCATATGACATGACGTGACCATACACATACATACACACATATTAGAGAATGGTAGGTTGACAACAAAATAGAGGAGAGTATAAACAAACATATAATCGAAGACAATATTTGTGTCATAAACCTTCACATCTATTATTCAATAAAATTTTCGCATAATCGAATCAGGAAATATTCATCTAATAACAGTTTAATGTGATTTGATACAATAATATAATAAAAAATTACAGATGATTTAATTATTCCTATGTTTAATAAGAAAAAATCTTCCTACCTCTAAATATATCTAAAAAACATAATTTGACTAAAATTGATAAGGAAATTATAAATTAATTTTTTACCTGTGCTCCTGGTATATCTCTGACAGGCTCATTTTTTAGGGTGAAAACCATATTGGATTTGTTAATCCGCTTGAGAGTTTCGTTTTTGTATTCCCATTTTTAAGGGGAAATTTACCTCGAAATTAAAAGTAAAAAATGTTCAACCATTCCGACTATTATATTAATATCAAACAGTAAGTTTGCTGAATTAATATGTGAAATGGTTATGGAAAAATAAATATGAAGCTTCATAACTCTTATTGTCTACGATTGTTTTTGTGCAGAATATTTCCTTTCATTTTACATTGCTATCAACCTGTATAAATACTTAATCACACACGCACAAATATATATATATATATACACATAATCTTCTTTACTCCTATAATTTCGTTTTTCTTTTGTGTGTATTAATATTCATATCAAAACCCCTCTTTTCTATTTATTTTAAAAGAAAATACAATTTTCTTATATATGAGTTGTGGAAATGTATTCACTAGCAAAAGATCTAGCTAATTTGCATATTCTTTTAAATATTCCTTTTAATAAATTCCCTATTAGTTTTTTCGGTTTTCTTATGACATGATCATTTAGAGTTAACTATTACGTATAATTATATTCATGCAGATATTCTACATGATTTATACTTGCATAATATTTGCGTAAAATCTTTACAGTAAACAAAACATTGTTTTCATATATATATTTATGTATGCGTATATATTTTTGTTTAATCTATTAGTCTATCTATCTATCTATAAAAGTGAAAGTGTATGTGTGTGTCTGTCTGTGTACATTTCCCTACGCAATAACTAAATTTTAAGTCTACGGACTCAAAATGTGATATACTGAGATTTGGGAAAATCGATGTGATCGGTTTTCGGTTAGAAATTTGTTTAAGGGGTCAAAATTCAACGATTTGACCTTTGATAACTCTACTAAACTCCGACAATTTGTATTCCCTCTGCGGTCTCTACCAAATTACTCAGACAATTTCTGGTCTAAACATTTTAAATTTGACATAAAGGGTATTCAGAGATAGGGCAAGATTTTTCATCGGTTTGGGTCGAAAGTTTTTAGTTACCAATATATAAATATATATGTATGTATGTTTGCATGTCTGCCCAGCACTTTCGACAGAGACGACGGATTTTCTCAAGATCAGTATCGTTTTTAAGTTCCACGTTTCAGACGACAAATATCGAGAAATTGGCTAAAAACATCAATATCTTCACCTTAACCTGGGCATTTTCTACAGGGGGGGGGAGTTGCATTTTTCGCCGATATTTTTGGAAGTCATCCTCTTCTTTCGATTGTCTAGCCCAAATTTAAAAAAAAAATGTCACTTCCGGTTGTGCGGTTGTCGTAACAGCATAGACGTCAGGGTTTACCCGTTCTTTTCCCCCTTTGCGGTACGGGTTGGAGCCTGCCTTCCTACTACCACTTTTTTTTTTTTTTTGCTCAACATACACATCCAAACACCCGGGCAACGTCGGGCTGAAATGCTAAAAGTGAACGTGTCTGTGTGTGTGTACATTTCTTTACACAATAACTGTCAATTTTTAGTCTACAGACTCGAAATTTGATATACAGGGTTTCTGAGATTTAGGAAAATCTTTGGGATCAGTTTTCGGCCAGAAATGTGGTTGTTAAGGGGTCAAAGTTCAACGATTCGACATTTGAGAACTCTACTAAACTCCTCCGACAATTTTGGGTCTACACACTTGAAAGTTTAGATATTGGTTCCTTGGACATGGATCTAACTTAATCACTTGATTTGAGCCCAAAACAATCAATGTTAAAGGGTTATAATAGGAGTCAAAGTTGAAAAAAGTTGACCCCTGCGGTCTCTACCAAATTACTAAACAATTTCTTGTCTAAGCATTTGAAAATTTACATAAATGGTATTCAGAGATAGGGCAAGCTTTTTAATCGGTTTGGGTCGAAAATTTGTAGTTACCAATATATAAATGTATGTATGTATGTATGTATGTATGTCTGCCTAAAACTTTCGACAAAGGCGACGGATTTTACCAAAATCCGTATCGTTTAAAGTCCGACCTTTCAGACGACAAATATCGAAAAAGTTGGCTAAAAACATTAATATCTTCACTTTAAACTGGGCACTTTTCTACGGGATAGGGGTCACTTTTTTTGTTGATATTTTTTAAAGTCATCCTCTTCTTTCGATTGTGCAGCCTTAATTTTAAAAAATGTCACTTCTGGTTTAGCGGTGGTTGTAACAGCATAGACGTCAGGTTTTTCCCGTTCTTTTCTTCCTTTGCGGTACGGGTTCGAGCCTGCCTTCCTACTACCACTTTTTTTTTTTTTTGCTCAACACACACATCCAAACACCCGGGCAACGCCGGACTGAAATGCAAGTATAACTATAATAAATCCTCAACAATTAATAATAGCACTGAATCCAGTGTTATTTAAATATTTCATAAAATTATGTACCCATAATTATATATATATATATGTGAAGTCTCTCTATGTGTCTAAATTTTCCTACGCAATACCTCTGACAATTTTAAGTCAACAGACTCAAAATTTTATAGTCATGGTACTGAGATTTGGGAAAATCTTTGTGATAGATTTTCAGCCACAAATTTGGCTGTTAAGGGGTGCAAGTTCAACGATTTGACCTTTGAGATCTCTACCAAACTCCTCCGACAATTTTGAGTGCAAGCACTTGAAATTTTAGATATAGGATTCGTGGACATGAATCTAACTTAACTTGATTGTAGCCCAAAACAATAAGTTTTAAGAGGTCATAATAGGGGTCAGAGTAAACAAAATTGACCGCTTTTTTTTTCTTTGCTCAACATACACCTCCAAAAACCCGGGCAACGCCGGGCTAAAATGCTAGTATATATATAAGAGAAAGTAGTTATCTCACTACTGATGCAATTATCTATCTGTATAAAAGCCAAGTACGCCCAAGGATGGATTACTGCTCCAACATCTGGGCTGGAGCTGCTAAAAACAGCTTATCCTGCCTTGACAGAGTATAAAATAGATTTCGTGGCTTAGTGGGGGATGCCCCCCCCTGCAACCTTTCTCCCACAGAAGAGACCTTGCGAGCCTGTCTTTGTTTTATCGTTATTTCCATGGCAAGTGATCGTCCGAGTTCTAATCTCTGGTCCCCCCTCGCCAATCTTTCACGAAAATCACTCGTCTAGCTGAAACCACTGTCAGTGATTTTCCCCACACTTTATCTGTGCTAAAATCAAAACGTAGATTCCATGAACAAAGCTTCTTTCTTAGAACTGCACGCCTGTGGAACTCTGTTCCGTCTGCCTGTTTCCCACCTGACTACAACCTGGATGTCTTCAAGTCCAACATAAACAAATTCCTGATGAATCGTCTCCTTAAGTAAGACACTTTATCAAATCTCCAATACTAAAGATTATTACGATACTATCCCATTGGTTACTGTATGCGCAATAACCCTTATCCCTGAGTGGCTTCCGGGCCTTGATAAGTGGTGACCTCCATGTAAAAAAGTTATCAAGGCACGTTTGATCAAATACAGAAATTCCCTTTATTTTGTCTGTTGATTTTCTCGATCTGCCGAGTATTTTTTTCTCATTTAAGTTGTGCATTAGGTTGCCGAGTGATTGTTAGGATTTTTAAGTTAAATTTAATTTTTACCATATCTTCTGTTTTCTAAATTATTATGTGAAAGTACAGAATAGTTAAGAAAGATCTCTTCCCATAAGAACTGTTACCCAAAGGCTTTTGCACGGTCCGTAAGCGCAGACGTAGGAAATATGTTTAAGTGCCTCCCCCAGTTATATTTGAAACATAAAACTAGGATAAAAATAAATTGGAATAATGCCCACATGATTTTCAATGTTCCAAGTTTTTTTTTTTACTGGTTTTAATCTATATATTTGTTAACACTTTTGAGAAAAACAAATATTATCCATGATTTGAGTTTACCCCGCTCCCCGAAAAAAATCTAAACAATTCCTTACGCCCGCTTCAATTATTATCGCTATATTTAGCATGTAGTCTCTAATTCCTCCCCCCCCTAATTTATTAGCAAGCCCTCAACTGAATTAAATAAGTAAAAAGCAAATGGCAGTTCTGTGACCAAATGTGACCCTTTTAATACAACTTATTGACTAAATGTGCATGCGAAATGGTAACGTCTCCAATTCCCTTTTCCCATGTATATCTGAAACAGAAAAAAAAATAATTCCGAGTAATTTCTACGCGGTTTTGAATTATTTTTCTGTTTTTAATCAATACATTTGTTATCATCACTTTCACTTAGCCAAACACAGGCATTTTCTCTCATTTCAATGAAACCCCTATTAAGTTTGGTCGACTACAAACTACTTAGCGGTATAAACATTTCTTATGGCATTCGAACAGTTGCAAAAAAAAAAAAAAAAAAAAAAAAAATTTGAATGCAAATTCTACAAGAAAATTTATTTATTTTACATTGGCATCACCACTAATCAAGGCCAAGAGGCCACTCGTGGATAAGGCATAAAGAGTGTACAGTGGACAATTGAAGAAAATAATCGTTAGTAATGGAAATTCGGTACATTTGTTAAGTTGAACGGTTCATCAAAAAACTTGTTTACGTTGGACTTGAAGACAACCATATTGTAGTCAGTTGAAAAGCAAGAAAACGGAAGACAATTCTAAGAAAGAAGCTTTGTTCATGGAATCTACGTTTAGGTTTATACACAGATAAAAAGTGGGAGGAATTATTGATAGTGTTTTCAGCTAGATGAGTGTTTCTTGTGATAGTTTGGCGAGGGGGGAGCATATATTGGAGCTCAGTCGAGCACTTGCCATGAAAATAACGATAAATCAGAGACAAACTCGCAACATCTCTTCTGTGGGAAAGAGGTTGCAGGGAAGATAAAAGGACATCTTCTACGAGGCCACGAAGTCTATTTTGAACTCTATCAAGACAGGATAAGTTGTCTAGGATTGAAGTGACATAATAAAAAAAAAATGTCAATATCCTTGATTTTGTCTTGATTTTGTGAAAATATCATGAATGCTCGATTATAAAAAAACTTATAGTCTTGAAGCTTATTAACCGAGTAAATTTATTTCGACTCAACTTTTCTTGGTATATGAACAATTACCGAATTTCGATATATTTTATAATATTAAAATTTTTGGTTTAAAAATATTAATACGAGATATATATATATATATATATATATATATATATATATATATATATATATATATATGTGTGTGTGTGTGTGTGTGCGCGCGCGCCTGCAAATGTATGAAAATAGTAAAGATGACGTCTCACATTCCACATTTACAAATACCATATATATTTTTTATTTCACGTAAAACACACACACACACACACACAATAGAAATATGAGGATGAATTTGAACTTGGGCCTGTCCGCATTTTTTGTTGTCAGTGTATTCGGCCTCGATGTCGTATCTGATTTATGGGCCAACCAAAACTGCTGACCCTGCAGCGCCTCCCGTCTCTGCGTTCTACCAATGAATGTCCAGAGTTGTCAGTTTTGTGAAAATGCAACCCCCTCGCCGGAGAGTCGCATTCAATTCGTCTTTCTGTCCATCAGTCAAAGCCGCGAAGCGTCTTGTGTGCTTACGAGACGCATCCTCATATTACCACCACGGCCAATCATAACAAAAAATAAGATAATTCCGTCCATCTCTTTTTTTTTTTTACATAAAATTTATCCATAGACGGTGGTTTCAGTTATCAGCACGGCTTGATTTCAGCAAGGATCGAACCCACAACTATATTGTCCATGATGTTGCGTGCAAGGGGGCAAATAACTATTACATTCATAACTGAACACGTCCCAACCGCGCTCTAACAATCGCTGCTGCTGCTGATAATAATAATGATAATGATGATAATAATAATAATGATAATAATGATAATAATAATGATGATAATAATAATAGGAAGATTCATAAGAATGAAAAAAGATGAGAATAACAAAAAGACCTGGACATGGATGCGAAAAGGAGATATAAACCGAGAAACTGAATCTCTAATAACTGCAGCACAAGATAACTCGATAAGAACCAGCCATATCAAATCAAGGATCGATAAAACACAAGAAAACAGCACATGCAGACTATGTGGACAAAGAGACGAAACGATAAACCATATAGTAAGTGAATGCAGCAAACTGGCCCAAAAGGAATACAAAAACAGGCATGACCAAGTGGGTGGACGGTGCACTGGAAATTGTGCAAACGACTGCATTTTGAGCGTACAGACAAATGGTACAAGCATAAACACGCAACAGCACTTTAAAACGAGAACCACAAAACCCTATTGTCCATACAGATGGACAAACCCATCCAAACAAGAAGACCAGATGTCGCAATAATTAACAAGAAAGAAAAATCCTGTGAAACCGTAGACTTTGCTGTCTCAACTGACCACAGGGTGAGTATTAAAGAAAAGGAGAAACGGAGCAAATATACAGAGCTAGCCAGAGAGTTAAAAGGGATTTGGATGATGAAGAAAATCAAAATAGTACCGATAATAGTAGGAGCACTAGGAACAATTCCGAAAAACTTCGAAAAAAAGAATGTCAGAAATTGGAATCTGAGGAATAACTGCAAAAATACAACGACTAACGATAATGTTCACAGCTGAAATATTAAGGAGAACCCTTGAATGCGGAGAATAATACAAGAAGACATTAAACGAATAAGCGTTACAGGGAATGAAGAACACCGAAGTTGCATATCTACAAGTTCTATACTCCCACCATGCATCCCCCCCATTGTCTCATCACCGTTCCTCCCAATAAAAAAGGGATATCAAAGGGCCGAGAAGGGTCAATAAGGACTGAAAGACCGAGGAGCGAGCGCCAACCAGACCTCGGCTGGACAAGCGCAAAGAGAACTGGGACCTTGGGGAGGCTTAGTGCCACTCAAATTCGAGTATAAACCAATGGCCACTGCCAGTGAGAAATCAATCGTAAGAGGCTGTTGCGATGATGCAAATTAATTTGCAAATGGTATCGAAGGAGGTGGAGAGAGCTGGACGTCTGGGGAGACTTGTTGTCACTCAGATTCCAGAGAACACCACAGGTTTCCAATCAGATCGTTTGTTGACTTGTGTGAAAGCTCCATGTGAGCCAATAATAATAATAATAATAAGATAATAGAACTTAACTTGCGTTTCTAAGCTAGCGCACATCAACGGAACTGACTATCGACTAAATATTAAACTGTCCAAAAGAAATTACAAACAAAAAAAAATAAAACTGTAGGCTTGCAAAGTTAACTTCTTCCCAAGCTTATTGATACCGAGTCGAGAGGTAAAGACTTTTGAGAGTGTCGTTTATCATTACTGACTAGCAAAAAAAAAAAAAAAAAAAAAAAAAAAAAAAAAAAAAATTTTCAAACATATACATGCAAAAATAGAACATATGCATTCATACGATTCATTAAACGCACAAATATTTCCTGAGTGCTCCTACATACATATAGAGCAAACGTAAGCTTCAACACCTAACTTGACACGCCATCAAGAACTAGATTAACATTGCTCCAGGAATGCTAAGACTAAAATAAAAAATACGAGATGCGAAAGTTACAGTTACGCGGTTGACGAAAATAAAACCAAGGCGCACACACGCACACACACACACACACACACACACACACACACACACACTTTTCAGGGTACATAATTTAATAGTTATGTACAGACCGAATTTATTAATCATGAGGACTTAAAAAAAAAAAAAAAAAAAAAAAAAGAAGAGAAAAAAGTAGCTGACCGGTTTCGAACGATTAAGGGAAAATATTTGAGATAGAAACATGACGGGGAACAAGAGATTAATAGCTATCAATACGGATTATTATTAAATTAATATTTGATGCAAAAATGAGCACAAATTTAACCATAGTCAATAATCCTGATGGATGGTTAGTTGTTTTTGTTTTACGGCATATCAACCCTTTTTGGGTTATTTAATGCCGAATCCAAAGATTTTGAAGAACATTTTTTTAAATAGAATATATTTGTTGTTTTCACGTCGGTTTCTATTTAACCCATAGTTGGGACCCTAACAGGTACTAGCACTCCGGGTCAGAGTGGACCTGAGAGCAATCGTAATTAAAGGGTGGCTCCACACTCCCCAAAGGCCACAAGCTAGGGCCTCACCACTGGATATAGTTTAAGGTCATATCCAGGACCCCCATTGAGGGACTTTTGCCCTCTGCAGGGGGGGGGGCAGTCTGCGTATTCTAATGCACCACCGACAGGGCCAAATCCTGATGGAATAAAGCATTCATTCTAAGTCAATGAACAAGTTATACTTTTGCCCATTTTTAACGGGCTAATTATGAGCTGTGAAACAGCGAAACCGTACTGTATGTGGATGACTATAATGCTCCTCATCTTGAGTTCATATTGAGAAGTGATACACGAATTACCATTAGCGTATAAGCGACGCTCTTTATGTAAACAAATCGAGCTTAGGTATTTCGGACGATGTCAAAACATCGTTAAACTCACGACTCGCTCAGCAGCCGCCGATAGCGTAGTGGTTAGGAGCATTGACTGTCGTACAGACGGTCGGGTTTCAATCCTGGCTTGAGGTAGTTGCCTGTCTAGCCGCACTGATGAGCTGTGAAACAGCGAAACAGCACTGTATGTGGATGACTAATATATATATATATATATGTATGATTTATATATATAAATAATGTATGTGCGTGATATATATTCATATCTTCTAAAAGCAATAAAAAAAAGTTTATATATATATATATATATATATATGTGTGTGTAGGTAGGTATACATGTACGCGCGCACCAAAGCGGCGCACGTACGTATTTTTGTTGTCTCTTTCTATCACACCGGATAAAGACGTCTCTTCATGCAACCGCGTCTCACGCACCCATGAATATCTTATTTTTTTCTAGTTTTTTTTTTTTTTTTTTCATTTTGTTCTCAACTGTTGTCTATATAGATCTTTTTTGTTTGTTTGTCTTCATCGTTCGGACATTGACGGATGATTTTCTTGCTTCGATTGTCGTATGTTTTTTTATTTTTTTTATTCGCTTAGGCCGGCCACCAATTTGCTATAAAAAAAATAAAAAATAAAATAAATGGCCGCTTTTCGATGAGTGTACGACAAACGAAATGGATAAGTCGTTATGGGGGATACCAGGACGAACCCTAAATATTGCGGTGACGTAGACGGCAGTCCCACATTCCACTTACATCTTTATTTTATTTTCTGCGAAAAAATATATCTGAATTATTAACGACTAGCCTGGTTGCCCGGGTGTTTGGGGGTGCGTGTTGAGCGATAACAGTTGTAGTAGGCAGGATCGAACCCGTGATGCGAAGGCGGAAAAGAAACTGGAGGTGTGTGCAGAGGTGTTGGTTGATTAAAAAAAAAAAAAAAAAAAAATTGTGAGCACAGAAAATAAATAACTAAATAAATAAAAGTGGTAGTAGGCAGGCAGGATCGAACTTGTACCGCGATGGAGGAAAAGAAAACGAAAAAAAAAACAAAAAAAAAAACAAACAAACAAACGTGACGTGTTAGCTGTTGCGCCCATCGCCAAACCGGAAGTGACGTAAGTTTAAATTAAGGCTAGACAATCGAAACGAGGGGATGACTTGAAAATATCGACGAAAAAAGCGACCTCTCCATGTTGAAAAGTTCCCAGTTGAAAGTGAATGAATTAATGTTTTGGGCCAATTTTTCAATAGTTGTCGTCCGAAGGGTCGAGCTTCAACACGATACCGATTTCGTGAAAATCCGTCGCCTCTGTCAAAAGTTTTAGACATACATACAGGCGAGATCTATAGTATAAATTAAACATATTTTCAGGTTGTGATTTTCTTTTGCTTTTTACCGTTGTCACATCAGAGGAAGTAACGCTTAGAGTAAGTTTTCCTGCCTTCACAAAGTACAAAAGCGACCTCGAAATTTTTCTTTTTAACTCATCTTCACCCCACACAAGGCACTTTGCTGCTGAGCATTAGGGACTATACTTACAGGGACACTCAGTAGAGAGTTGAGCAACGAGATGTTTGTTGACATTACATTTAAACTTCTGCGTGTTAATACAATGATGAGAGCAGAGTACAGGAAGGAGATTCCAATGTCTAGCAGTTTCCCAGAAGAAAACTTTAGAGTAGAAAGCTCTCCGGCATCCGGGGATCTCTACAATGAAGGCGGGGAATTTTGTTGCTTGTCGGATTAATCTGGAGATATTTACGTTGAGAGGACATCATTGTTACGAGTTTATCTGATTACATTCGATTAAAATATTGGAAAAAAAAACAAGGACATGGGACGCAACATTGCGGCGATGAGACAGGGGTTTTAGCTTGGTTGATAATACGTTATCTATTAGATTGGAAACATTTTTTTTTTACCGCTATACAACAAAGAGGTAAGTAGTTGATGCAACAATACATGAATAAGCGAATTGCGAATGTATATGGATATCGAATACTCTCAGGTGTGACTAGTTTTCTAACGTTGTAGAGAGAGCCTACCTTCTTTGCAGCAACTTTGGCAATGTCTTCTATCTATTTGTTCTAATTCATGTTACCTGTGATATCAGGACAAGGACTTTAAATGATGAATTCGCAGCAAGTATGAGCAATTTTCTTTTCCTCTTCTCACAATCCCTTTCTCATAGAAAAAAAAAATCATTGTCAATCTTTCTCTACTCTGTCATAATTGTCATTGCAGGCAATTCGCTGGAACTTTAATCCCTGCACCCCCCCCCGTAAAAAATGCACAAGTTAAACTCGTCTACTTACAACCGCTCTAAATAATTTTTCTTTCTCAAAACAGAATTTCCTAATGTCAAATTTTTTCCCGAGAACTGCCCCTTTGTGGAAAATAGTACCATGGAACTGCTTCTTAGCTGACTAAAACATTGCCGTTTTTAAATACCGTGTAAACAAATTCTTGTTTAACCGCCCACCTGTGAAACTCAGTTAAACCATATCCTAAAGGACCTTGAAAAGCTGTGACTAGTTTGCACTTAAAATTAAAAAAAAAAAATAAAAAGTAAATAAATAAATTTGCTAAGTGTTGAGACATCGTGTGGAACAAAGATGGCGGTGAAGAATCAGTACAGTTCCGTGTTAAGTAATTCCTAGTAACAAAGATGGCGGTGAAGAATCAGTACAGTTCCGTGTTAAGTAATTCCTAGTAACAAAGATGGCGGTGGGGAATCAAATGCAGGTTCGTGACGGCGAACTGATTGAATCCAAAATTCGACAATGTTTAATGTAAATTTGGAAGCTTCTGATTGTTTGGTTATTATAACTTGTGGTTATAAAAACGATCGTCGAAATCATTGGTGAGTCTTCCATGCTGATGGGATGTCTCCTCGCGGCTTCGGCTGCAGGGAGACAGCGTAGTACCAGTCAAGGATTCGTCACTTTACACTCAGCCCAATAGGTGAGGGGCCGGGAACCGGCCCAGCACCTGTTGGACTGAGGTACACCGCCTGGGTAATACCTAGCCGGTCCACCCTCCCAGGCCTTGCCACCGGGCTTTCCGGTGGGGCAAGTTTATTGCTTGCTGCCTTAGGCGCCCCGACCGGGGAATGCCGACGGGGTTACACAGGCAATTTTTAAAATTGCAGGAGTGCCCCTCCTTTAGGGGAGCCTGCGGGTATCCCACTTTCCAGGCCTTGTGCCAAATATTGCCGATGTGGGCGGCAATTAAATATATACCCCATTGGGAGTCAAAAACATTTTAACAAAATTAAAAAAAAAAAAAAAAAAAAAAAAAAAAAAACTAAGGAAAAAGTCCGCCATATTCGCTAAGGGGTCAACGTTTTACGAAGTCGTCTGTAATAAATCAGACGAATTTACGCAACCTAATCAAATATGGTCGCTTCATGTTTTCTAAGGTTACTATTTCATTATGATGCCCATTTTAGGAGTGGTTCCGCTTGTTTTTCATTAGTGAAAGCATCATGCTGCATGAAGATTCTATTCTTAATTAGATTTTAAATGGAGACTATATCCTGTTTTTTTTTTGTTTATATCGATGGTATTGGTATTCTCTGTATAATCCCGATACACTTAGCAATACGGAAATCATAGCTATTGCTGGTAGTATTAATATTGTTATCAGTATTGATATTATTATAAATTGTGGTACTTAATATTATTTATACGATTCGATTTATTCATACTTAAAATCACATCAATGTGCATACAGTTATTATAGAAAGGGCATATACTCTTATAATATATGCACTTACAATTGCTCAAGATAAGTATGTTAGAATTCAATCTGCGTTAAGATTTTAAGTTTTATTATTAGACTAGCGAGGGGAACTCGGCGTTTCTCGGGTGTTTGGAGGTGTGAGTGGAAACTCCGGGGTGAGGGTGGGGTTAAAAATGTTTTGGTAGGTAAGCATGAGGATCGAACCCGAACCCTTGAGGCAAAGTTGTAAATTAAAGTGTGAAACCCCCCCCCAAAAAAAACGTGCCATGTTAACCATTGCCCACCGCGAGATGCTAACGGAAACACGTTTGAATTTATTTAATTACTTTGATTTGGCAGGTGCCTGTTTTAATGAGTTAATAAGGTCAAGTTTGACTGCGGGATAGTATTTCATTTACTGCGGGAACGCTTCCCAAGATGTTATGTTATAGGAAAAAGACTAAACCACATGCGGCGAGCGACAAATGTTGAATATTTATCTTCCCAAAGTCGAGCAAATAAAATAGACATGCGAGCTTCGTTGTTAACTCTGAGCTATTACGATTTATATGCGATATAAAAAGTTTTAAAAAATTGTTAGGCGACCGACCGCTTCTGAATAAAAGCCTTTTGTAGACATACAGAAAAAGCGAACACACACACATAATACATACATTCATTTTCGCTTTATATTTATAGACGTAATTAAGTTTTGGTTTAGGTAAGGGACAATTAAATCAGATTTTTTTGTATTTATATTTCAAAAAATTACTATTATTATGTAAAGATATTAAGGATTACTTTATAGAATTCCCCAGGGATAATTGCTTAAAAATGTACGCAGTACTCTTTTATCATTTGTATTTTTCATAAGATAAATTTATAATTTCTGGAGAAAACTGTTAGAAGTAATATCCGCATAACACATGTGAGGAGGAGGAGATGATGACGATAATAATAATAATAATAATAATAGTCCGTATCTGATTTATCCATCTTAGCATACATAGACATAATTTCATCTCTATAACATGCACAAACGAAAGCATTATTGTACTAAGTAAAATTTTATCCGAAATAAGTCGATTTCTTGAAAGATTAGGCATTCTATTAGAAATGTTAAGGTTGATGATTTTTACAATAGAAATAGCACGCCACCTGAACCCTGGTGCTGTATTCGCATGTATTCCTAGTGAAGTTTCGGTTGCGCATTGCATAAAAGCATGAGGCGCTGCTCCACATGTAGAAGAACAGACCGGATGGCTGTTATGCACGGATGCTTAGGATAGAACATCACGGAGGAGCTACGCAGCAAACCAACAGCTTTATGGTGACCTACCACCAGTATTACTGAAAGTACAGCAGAAAAGGATGAGAGTAGCCGGCCACTACATGAGACACGGCGAAGAGGAAGCAAGCAAGCTAGTTCTCTTGATACCAACAGATGGACACCCAAACCATGGTAGAAGATTAATGACCTAAATTGACTATATAGGACACAGGATTGGAAAGTGTTCGGGACCTGCAAGTTGTCATGGGTGATCGAGAAAACTGAAGAAGTCGTGCAGATTCGGTGGTGAAACGTCCTGAAAGACGACAGAGATGAGAGATGATTAGCACGCCACCCAGCGTTGCGCAATCATAAAATACGCCTTTTAATTTATGAAGATTTCCTATTTATTATCTTTAAACCCATTCTCTATTGAGTATTATATTGTACCCAATATATGGTAGTGATTTCAAACGCAGAAAGAAAATTACTCGGATGCCATGAACTATCAGAACAAAATTATTTAGCTCTATTCTCTACCACCTTAGCTGAAGACACATCGATATCAAAACTAAAAAAAAAAATAACGCAATTTAACGTATAAATGTATATTTACGAATGCGTAAAGATATAAATTAAGTCAACTCCTGCCTGCCAAGTTTCAAATTTTGATGTTTTTCTCATTTAGAAGCTAGTTTTCCGAGTAAAAACCAAATCGAATTTGTTTCACAGGGCTATATACACGATTTATCAAGTTTCAAGTCTTTAGACTAAAAATTAACAGAGTATTTTGCTAGAGACCATTATGATATAGATATGAATTTGGGGGTTTCGTGTATTGATATTCACATTAAAAACAACAAAATACAACTTTGTTTTATATGCGTCTGGAATTGCATTCATCTGCAAAAGATCTAGCTAATTTGCATATTCTTTTAAACATTCATTTTAATTAATTCCCAATTAGCTTTTTCGTTTTCTTTATGGGATGATCATCTTTAGTTAACTATTACGTGTAATTATATTCATACAGATATTCTACATGATTTATACTTGCATAAAATGTTTGTAGTAAACAAACCTCATATATATATATATATATAGATTTATGTATGCATATATATATTTGTTTAAAAAATTGCCTACCAAAATGAAACTTTGTATATAGGGTCTTCGAACCCATGCGAAACTATATGGGTTTTAAGCCGGAGAAAATCGGTGTAAAAGTGTGAAAATTATAAAATTGAATTTGCCAAATAAAGGTCAAACGACCGCATTACGAATATGCATGCGTAACGTAATTGCTGTTGGTTCAGGTTTTAATTTTTAGTCTTGTAGTGAACAGGTCTCCATAGCTCAGTCATTAACACCAAAGGAAAAAGTAAATCATAGGGTTAATATTTTGGTTTCGATTCTCGGTGGTTGCTTGCGAGTCATGTTTGTAACACCTTTTAAATCATTACTATATATTGGGTCCAATATAATAATAAATACGAATTCTGCATTAAGCAAAATATATTTAAGCGTATTTTATGACTGGACATTGCCGGGCGGTCTGCTAGTGTGTGTGTGTGTGTGTGAGTAAGAGTGTGTGTGTGTGTATATATCGGTGTCAACTTAATTTCCATATCGAGGAAGAGAATAGTGATATTTATATATATTTCATGCGTGAAATTTAGGACATTATTTGCAAGTGCGATTTTAATTTAGTTCCTGTAATTTTTTTTTTATTAATAGAAGTATACCATCGACGTACTTAACAGATGGATTGTTTAGGTATGATATTAAAGATTATAGTTTCCAGATTAGTCATATAAAATTCGGAAAACAACGGGCCTAGAGCCGAGCCCATTAAAACTCCGCCAAGCTGATATAGAGGGGACCTCAGTGGTGCCGGAGATTAATAATTTTTCGTAGTGTGTTTGGGTCGATTTTAAGTGGGAGGGGATTGGGATTATTATATTATCTCTATAGTTTTATGAACAGAGACATTTGTAAAAAGACTTTCAAAGTCAAGTGAAGCTAGAATTTCATTTTTGGGTTTTACTGAATAAAGTATGTCTATTACATCTTCCGAGGAATTAACTCTATACCTAGGGGGTAAATGCGGCATAATTAGTTTATGATGGTTTTTTTTGTGAGTTTATGAACGAGTGTAGGCATTTGCGAAATAATAGGACGAAGTAGTTTCTTTATGTACTTTTACATTTCCCTATTTATATAGCCCGGTCTATATTGGCCCATAATTTTGTGTAGATCAATGGAGTCGATGTGTGCGTTGTTAACTGTGATTAATTTGTAAAAATTTATTTTGAGTTGTTCGGTAGGATTTCCTTTCTATTTTTTAATTTAGATGTATCGGATAGAATTTCTAGTAATTTCTTAATATGACGAATATATTAGATTTATCGGCGCGTTTAATGGTTATGTCTGGGTCATTTTTTGGTTCAATGACGGCTGTACTTAGCTTTATTATTAATAAAAAAAAAATCAGATGAACTAACAAAAGTTGCCTGTTGTTAAAAAAAAAAAAAAAAAAAAAAAAAAAAAATCGGTACTAGTGCAGAGAGTGATCCGGACGTAAATAAGGTTATTTAAAAAGTCATTCTTAACATGGGAAGGGGAGGGTGTTTTGTACCTAATTTATACTTTAACCTTACAATTGAATAAAAAAATTAAAAAAAAAATTTAATTTAACTTGGATTACGATTTAAAAAATTGCGCGGATCACTCTCTGCACTAGCACCAAAAACTCTTACAAATCATTTTGAAACGTTAAAACAAGTTTGTTCGTAAAAAGGAACACACACACATATATATATATATATATATATATATTATAGAGTGTAATACAACTAAATGAACATATATATATATATATATATATATAAATAGGAAGGATGAGAGGAATCATAACAAAATCATGTTTATATGTACGATCGTTTCGGATACGAAATCATTTTATTCATTCAATATTTAAAAAGAAAACCATCGGGAAATAAGTAATATATTTCTTGATATATATTTCCTTTTAATGGTTTATGTTTGAACTATAGAAAAAACAAAACAAAGCCCTCAGCAATTAATTATGGCACTACGTTCGGTGTTATTCAAAAGTGTTTTATATATATATATATATATATATATATATTACAGAGTGTAATAGACAGCGTCTAAATGAGAAAAGCCTCAGTAACATATTTAAAAAGGTGCTGTGTTCGGAGTATTGCAGTTATGATAAGCTCAATAGGTGTAATTACCTAGAGCTATATAAATAGAAAGGGGGAGAGATTAAGAATTGTGAAAATATGAATCAAGTTTTCATAGGAGGAAACATAACAAAATCAAATTTATATGTACGGTCGTTTCAGAAACGATATCCTTTTATTCATACAGCGTAAATAAGGGAGCCACCAAATTTTAACCCACTTATTGTAAATATAGTTTGTGAACGTAAAACAAAAAACAAAATAAAAAATTTATATTTCATTTAATTCTTTTGTTCATATGATTAATATTAGACATAGGTATTTTTTTAGATTAGGTCCACCTCCGCAATTTTCTTTTAA
>NC_136488.1:89624306-89651806 GCF_053919585.1 Euprymna scolopes
GCAAACTGCAGTATAAATATCACCGTGGAGTGCATTGCGGAATAGTCAACAGTTGTGTGAGTATATGTCAAAGTAGAAATACAAAAGAAGCGATTTTTTATGCAAAGAATGATATTTTGTCTGCTTTGTGTGGTATTAGGGGATTTTCCACAAAAGATAAATTTGCTTATTGTAAGTAATTAATTGTATACACTTTTTCGAAGATAAGTTGCTAAGGTGAGTAGAAAGTGGACCTTTGGTTTACGTTGGACAACGTCGTATCTCGCTTCCCATTTTTGTCTTTTAGTCCTCACATTCCATGAGTGATGTTTCTGACAAAGACTGACTAATTGTTGTTTTCTAGGTCGGAATCTATCAACACTTATGATTGGCTTGTTTTTCACCTTGAAAGAATATTTTTTTATTTTTTCACATAAAGTAGTTCATACATTGTCTGGAGCAATTTCTACCAAAATATCCACTCATAGGTTGAGGAGATATCGAATATAAATCCTTTTCCTAACGGTGTGTTAACATGATTTTAACCAAAGTTGAACCTTATCCATATTAGGTTGCTGACTATTTCGGAATATCGGATGTTGTAAGCAAACATCTTGAACACATGCGTACCGGCCTATCCACTGGAATAGGAAACTGTATTACAATGAGGTATCAAAACATTGAATCGATAGAAACCACAAACTAACGAGTAAAACGAACTGGGAAAAAAGAAACAGGCAAAGAGATCAGTCATATCCTTAGAAAATGAAATGACCTGATAATAATTTAAAAGAAGAATAGCAGATGTGTTACTATTAATAACACACTAACGTAGATTCTTCAGAAATTAATAACGCCAACCTTTTAGGATGGGATAGAATAACGAATTCTTTGAGAATAAGTAAACTTACCTTCAGAGATTGCTCTCATGCAAGTATTACCAACCCTTCTGTAGGATTGTTTAAAGACATCAAAACCACCTTGAAAATACCGATTAAAGTGATAGTTAAGATGATCGATGGCAGAAACACGAACAGATGGAATCCAGTGAGGAAAATAAGGTTAGGTTTAAAACCATTAATGTGGAATTAAGGTGTCAATTCCAACAAAAAGCCAGCCAGTAAGCTCCGTAGCAGCATTCGTAGACATACCAAATATAGGACACCATGGGACGTCATATAGGAAGCTGCGAATCCCATCCCAATTTGCCTTCCTGTCGTAAAACATTTTTCCCCGGAAGGGACAATCAATAAAAAAGTATTATCAAAAGAACCAAATCGAGAATATCGGAAATAGAATATGATTCGGAAACAAATGTGAGAAAACGATCGAGTAAGGATGGATGATGAAGGTCATTATATAGAAAGCGTGCAGAGAAGCTGACAAGTTGTGTTAAGTCATACGACAGAAAGTTTAAGACAGATTTTATCTTCAAGAACTGTGTCATTAGAGAGGAAGAGTCAATCACAATGATAATCGTTGAAGTCACCGAAAACAAAGCTGGTGCTTGACGTCTAAAAGTGCAATGTATTATTAATACTGCTTGATGTAGCATCGACAACAGAGCAGTCACTGTAACAACGGAACAGTGCAGAAAGAACAAATAGGAAGCATAATGAGGCAAATACAACCCCAGACAGACGAAAGGACATCCACGAAATTCAAGACTGGCGACACATGCAATGTGAAGATCTTTACGAAGAAAAATAGCAAGACTATGCAAGTGCTTGGTAGAGTCTAAGCGAAAAAGATGCAAATATCTATCCGCGTGCATATCGTTACTATAAATAGAAACATCTAGATTAGTCTAACGAAGATCAAGGATGTGAGGAGATTTGCGCAAGAGAAAAGATTGAACATCAGGAAAGTTAGACCTAATATTTAGACACATGCTCAATTAAACATAGTGCCTAGATTTTTTCAGCGTAAATAAATAAATAAATACAATTTTCACTTTAGAAATATATAAATCATAAACAAATATATAACATATTTAACACAATATAAGGCTAAATCACGACTGTTTGTCTCTATGGTGTAATGAACGTGATGGATATATATATATATATATATGGATATATATATATATATATATATATATATATATATATATATATATATACTGCATTAAACAGATAAACTCGAACAAAGCTCCTGGACTGAATGGCATTCTGTTGAGCTGCTGAAAAATGGTGGTGTCAATGTACATTATGTGATCTACCCTATGAGAAATAGTAAGACGTTTGTTGTGTGGATCTGCAGAATCCATGATAAAATAAAAATTTAACAAAAGGAGAAGAAGGTAGAATCACTTTCGGAAAATGAAGCCTGAAGAGGATAAACTCTTCAAGAACCCAATTTGGAAGGAAGAGGTTACTAGACTGCTTAACAAAAAGTATACACCTAAACCAGTTACGTGGTTGACCAGTTACGTGGTTGACCAGAATTTTTGTCTTTATAAAGATGCCATCACTCTGCAACACAGGCTGAAGATGGTGTTTTCCCTTAGAGGTAAAATAGCAGAATAACATTTTAGAAGTATCCATGTCAAGAGCGACCAGAGACGAAATAATACATCATAGCGAGAAAAAAAGAAAAAAGAAAAAAACCCAATTAAATTCTGAAGAAGTATAACTAATAAATACATTAATTTTGAACAAGTAAATACTTTTATAATTTTCATAATATTGCGTTCTAATTCGGCTTTCAAATGTATTTCATACATATTTCAATTTAAAATTCAAACTCAATCAATGGTTCCAACACGAACAACAATACCCTGAATACAAGAGGGCTTAGAGAAAATAATAAGGCGCAATAAAGCTGATATACACAATACAAATGGGTAGTAAGGAGATTACTGTTGGATTCAGGGAAATGAAATCAAATTCCTAAAAATGCTTTAAATATATTTGAGCAATTAGCAAAACACTGTTGGAAACGAATTCGGAAAGAAATACCCTGTCCTATAATAACAAGTTATACAGGTAAATTGCCGTCTAAAGTAAATATAAAAAAAAATACACTTCACAATAAAATAAATACAGGTAGATTGACATCTAAAGTAAGTACAGTAAAATAGATTACCTAAAGTAGATGAACACGGATAGAGCGCCTTCTAAATAAATGCACGCAAGTAGATTATTAAATACTACCCACAGTTAGATTGCATATTAATGTAAATAAATGTATATAGGCCGTATATCAAAATAAATACATATACGTTGATGTCTAAGTAAAACATTAAAATAAATACATTGTCTACCAAAGTAAAACCAGTTAGTTAGTTTATCTACCAAAGTAAATACAGGCTGATTAATTACTTCTAATGTAATTACACCCGAGAAGATTGCTTTTTTACAATAAATAAACGGGGGTAATTTTTTTTATTAAAATAAATAAACACAGGTAGATTGCCTACCAAAGTACAAACAGTCAGGTAGTTTACCCACAAAGGAAAATACACGCTTATTGATTGCTCACTAATGTAAATAGAAACAGGCCGCCTTCTAAAGTAAATGCACGCAGGTAGACTACTTACCAAGAATATACCCATAGATATACTGCCTTCTACATAAATACTCACAGATAGCAAAGTAAAGAATATATACGCTGGCAGTTTTTTATAGTAAAGTAAGCCCACATAGGTAGAGTACTTTCTTAAGTAAATACATAAAAAGTAGATCACTTTTTTAAATAGATAGAGGTAGATAGACCAGCTACTGAAGTAAGTAGACACAGGTAGCTCGTCTACATACTACAGTAAATATACATGAGTAGACCATCCACTACAGTAAATATATGTGGTTAAGACAATCAAGTGTTAACTATTCTACACTTCCAAGTAACAATTTCCTGAGTTAAGTTCAACACATTGCTGTCAAAATTCACTACTCAAAATTCAACGCTTATGTCAAAAACTCAGCTACAAAACTCGACATTTTGCTATCAAAAACTCTCAACTCCAAAACTCGATGGCCCTGTCGGTGGGGCATTAGAATACACCGACTGCCCCCCTGCAGAGGGTAAAAGTCCCTCAATGGGGGTCCTGGATATGACCTTAAACTATATCCAGCGGTGAGGCCCCAGCTTGTGGGCTTTGGGGAGTGTGGAGCAACCCTTTAATTACCATTACTCCCAGGTCCACTCTGACCCAGAGTGGTAGTACCTGTTAGGGTTCCAACTATGGGTTAAATAGAAACCGACTTGAAAACAACAAATATATTCTATTAAAAATTTTTTCTTCCAAATCACTGGATTCAGGCATTAAATAACCCGAAAAGGGTTGATATGCCGTAAAACAAAAACAACCTACCAAAACACGACGCACTGCCGAAAAGATTTGCTACTCAAACGTCCAGATTCAAAATCAACCCAGTGTCTGAAAAACTATTTCTTTTTTTTTTTTATTTTAGACCAGAAGCATCTCATTTGCATATTAGGTGACAATATCGCAAGCATATAAAGAGAAAAGGCAGCAATTTTATTTTTTCTGCATTCTTTTTTGCCTGCACGGAACCTTACTGTCTGCACCCCCGCCAAAAAAACAAAACAAAACAAGTTTTGCCAATTTTTAAGGTATTTAATAAAAGAAGAGTAACTTATCTTGTCTTGGTAGCATTTTAGACCACAATATACAAAGATAGACTGCCTTCTACAGTAAATATACATAGGTAAACCGTTAGTGAAATAAATACATACAGGAAAATATCAGTACCGCCTACAGCAGTAAATACACACAAATTGAGTATCCATTAATATAAATTCCGCTTACTAAAGTAAATGGACGTACATACATTCCCTACTATAGTAAAAGCGTGCAGGTAGATCGCATACTTAAGTAGCGACAAGATCCTTATGCCAATATTTTTGCAACGTCTTTGTAAGGTTGTAAAATACTATTCGTTAACCGGATAATGACGGCGAACCCAGTTTACTTCTATAGTTTTGCGAAGCAACGGGTGTTTAAATGTAAATATTTCCTCCGTGTAAGTCTATTAATCTACTTATAGCGGAGATTTTTATCAGCGATTAAGGCTCTTTGAAAAGCTGGTTGAGTTCATTAAAAAAAAAAAAAAAAGTGGTGGAAGACCTCTTATCTTAAGTTCCGGCTGCGAGGGATCGAGTCGCGATATCGCCTCGTTTTATTATCTGCGCTTTGTGTGTGTCGGGACGAAGTTCGTGCCACCACAAAGTACCAGAGCTATCTCGGCCATCCTCTTTGGCGTCATCACCCCAACACACACAGAACCCCACGGCGCATGGCCAAGCGAACTTTGAAGGGCGTGGCTTAGATACTGGCGGTGGGAAGCGGACGTGTCAACACTGACATCTGGTTATTGTACACATACAAGCGAGGAAACTATAAGCAATACAATTAGGTGTGTGTGTGTATATATATATATATATATATATATATATATATATATATATATATATATATATATATATATATATATATATATATATATATATATATGTGTATGAAAAAAGGCAAAATAATGTAAACACAAGAAGAAATTATGAAAACGAGAGATAAATCGGTTTCGTTCGGATCTTCAGAAGACGCTGGTTGATCTGATCCGGACAAAACTAGTAAATTCTTTGGTGTGATGATTTCTTACTGTGTTAAATTTATTTTCTATTTTATCGTTTTTATACTCCTATCTCCACAGCGTTTCATTTTACAATATATCATAGATACTACTATGTACACAAACAAAACTCGTGAACCGGCGTTGCCTGGGAGAAATGGAAAATAATTCTAGTACTGAGACGATTAATCAGAATCGGAATCAGGAATCGAAAAAAAAAAAATCGGAATATTGGGGGCATCGGAATCGGAAGAATGCGTACCTATTTTCCGATGTCAAAAACGATTCGTTCAATTATTTTTTTTTTATTTATTTGATTTTTTTTAAAACAAAATCTTCTACGGCTGGTAGTAATAATAAAATAATCAATATTTATGAAGTTGAAACTACCAGCAATACTACAATCTATAGGTCAACCCCAACAAGTGAATTTTTACGTTTGAGAAAATATATGCGCCTTAACGTGCGTTTTTATGATAATCGGGGGGGGGGAACTTTATAAATGATAATCGGGGGGGGGTAACTTTATAATCGAAAAAAAAAAAACAATTTCTAAAGATTTATAAAAGAATGGGAATCGGAATCGGAAATTGTATCGGAATCCGGAAAATTTCGGAATCTTTCCGTCACTATATTTAATTTACAAAAAGTAAATATTAGTGTATCAAGCAACTCATACGAGTTACTTTTTATTTATTTCTTTCGATTTGTTTGCTTTTTCGTTAACATCAAAAGCAAGGTATTCCTTGCCCGACCATAGTGCACTCGGTACCCAGTTCCATCAGACCTCGCTCCTTCAGGTCAATTCATCCTCTCAGCCAGTAAAGTGAGAGTTACCACACATTCCGGTAATAGAAATCATCCAAGATGCCTACTTTCCATTTTCATTTTTTATCCTAGGCATCTTCCAAATTGCACGCATCTTGTAAGGGCGCCACCTACTCTCCAAACCCCATTCTCCGTTTTCCCCTTCGGTATCATTCGCATTTAGAGATTGACCTGCTTATTATCGATTCTAAACAAACCGCAATATTTTGAATGGGTTGGGGAAGAGAGTGATAAACAAAAAGAAATAGGAGACGTAGTATCTGTATACGATAGCGTGTGTCATTTTCTGTGTCACGCTTACATCTTTTTTTATTCCGTGTGATTGTCGTTTAATTGTTATGTGTAGGGTATATGGTTAGAAAAAAAAAACGTACCGAGCGTATCTGCATCCCTCTTTGAGAAAGAAGAAGGAAAGGATGGCTAGCTCATTTATATACACGACGGCCATCTTGGGAAGGTAGGGCATGATGGGAGAAGCTAATTTTTTCCCCTGTCTCTTCCTTTTTTTCTAGATAGGAGGATATAAAAGCTGAGCAAAATTCCCTGGAGGACACAAAAAGAAAAGAGCCGTGAACATCTCTTGAAAAGTATTTCGTGTTGCTGACGTTCAGATTGTGCAGCGTGACATTGGTGGTGAGAGGCCAGGTGTGGTTGATTGGAACAGAAGAGGCCAGAAACGTGCTGTAGTCGAGCGAGTGACTCACTCCTTCCCAAACCCCAGAACCGAATCCTGATTGTAACCTTAGAAGCTATTTCGGTATGTCAAGTAGGTTAACATGGCTGACTGGAGACTGAACACTCAAATGTTGAGACTCTTCACTGGGGAGGGTGACCTAATTAAATGGCTGGAAAAATTAAAAATGGTGGCAAGGTTGCAAAAAATCGAAGATATGGTCACCCTGCTGCCGCTGTACTTACAGGGGGAAGCCCTCACTATTTACCAGCAGATGCGCGATGGAGATGAGGGAGACCTTGTCTCAGTGGAGCAAAGACTGAAATTGGCTTTCGCTGAGAGTCCATTTGAAGAACTCAGCAAGCTTGCAAGTTTGAGTGGACTGGCGAGTCTGTTGATGTTTTTGCTGCAGAGATCAGGAGACTAGCAAGATTGGCTGGTTACGTGGGAAGGAGCTTGGAGATGAGGGTAAAGCTATACCTAGTGAACGGCTTCCCAGAAGAAATCTCCGCGACCGTGCAGAGAATCATTGAGATCAATGCGATGGAAATGGACGATTTCTTGGTCCACACCAGAGTCCTAGTCAAGAATATCAAGGGCTCAATCGTGGCTGTAGCTGTGAGTGGAAATAAGTGCACGAGGCCCCACTTGAATGACGAGAGACAAGCAGCGATTGGATAGGAGGGGAGACCTGCCATCAAGTGCTTCACGTGTCAGGGTCCTCACCTACTCTAGGACTGAAGAGAACCGAGACCGGGGGTCACCTGTACCGATGTGGACGAATGGGGTACATTAGCCGCTATTGCGTCGCTTCACGGGACCAGGGAAAAGAGTGAAGGGGGAGCATTGCGCCAGTGGTTCCCGCTTCTATGTGGAAATGGTGCACGACAAAACGTTGCCTCAGTTACCGGTAGTAGTCAATGGGAAGAGAGCCATGTCCCTTGTTGACACAGTCTGAACCACGACGTTGGTAACGAAGAATATCCATTCATATATATATATATATATATATATATATATATATATATATATATATATATATTATAGTATAATATATATATATATTATAGTATAATATATATATATATTATAGTATAATATATATATATATTACAGTATAATATATATCTTACAGTATAATATAATATGTATATATATATTATAGTATAATATATATATATATTAGGGTATAATACATATATATATATTAAAGTATAATATATATATATATATATATATATATATATATATTAGAGTATAATATATATATTAAAGTATAATATATATATATATATTAGAGTATAATATATATATTAAAGTATAATATATATATATTAGAGTATAATATATATATATTATACCATAATATATATATATTATACTATAATATATATATTATACTATAATATATATATATAATACTATAATATATATATATTATACTATAATATATATATATATTATACTATAATATATATATATATATTATACTATGATATATATATATATTATACTATGATATATGTATATTATACTATAATATATATATTATACTATGATATATATATATATATTATACTATGATATATGTATATTATACTATAATATATATATTATACTATAATATATGTATATTATACTATAATATATATATATTATACTATAATATATATATTATACTATAATATATGTATATTATACTATAATATATATATATATTATACTATAATATATATATATATTATACTATAATATATATATATATTATACTATAATATATATATATTATACCATAATATATATATATATATATATATATATATATATATATATATATTATACTATAATATATATATATTATACTATAACATATATATATTATACTATAATATATATATTATACTATAATATATATATTATACTATAATATATATATATGCTATTCTATAATATATATATATTATTATACTATAATATATATATATATTATACTATAATATATATATTATACTATAATATACATATTATACTATAATATATATATATTATACTATAATATATATATATTATACTATAATATATATATATATATTATACTATAATATATATATATAATTTACTATAATATATATATATATTATACTATAATATATATATATAATTTACTATAATATATATATATTATACTATAATATATATATATATATATATATATTATACTATAATCATTAAATCATTTGTATATATTGGGTCCAATATAATATAATCTATTATATATATAAAAGTGAACGTGTGTATGTGTCTGTGTACATTTTCCTACGCAATAAATGTCAATTTTCAGTCTACAGACTCGAAATTTGATATACAGGGTACTGAGATTTGGGAAAAACCTTTGTAATCCTTTTTGGGCCAGAAATTTGGCTGTTAAGGGGTCAAAGGTCAACGATTTGACCTTTGAGAACTCCGCCAATTTTCGGTACACACACTTAAAAATTTAGATATAGCGTCCTTGGACATAGATCTGAATTAATAACTTGATTTGAGCCCACAAGAATGAAGGTTAAGGGGTCATAATAGAGGTCAAAGTTATAAAAATTGACCGCTTTTCTTTTTTTTTTTTTTTTGCTCAACATGCACCTCCAAACACCCGGGCAACGCCGGGCTGAAATGCTAGTATAATAATAAGTACGAAATCTGCATTAACCAAAATATCATATTAAAATGTATTTTACGACCGGGTACTGCCGGGCGGACTGCTGGTAACTCTTAACAATATAACAATGAGTTTGGTTTGTTTGCATTTTCTACACCTGCTAATTTTAAATTAACAGTTTCTATTATTGAAGATTTGACGAGCCTCTATGTTTCTCTTGCCAACTACCATGCAGACTGTAATTTCTACCTTTCGGCAAAATATACAAACATCTGGTGCTTTGATCTCGCTGCCAAAGGTTGTCTATCGTAATTGGAACGAAAAGTTCATCTGTTTTAGTTGCTATTTTATTCTTTCTTCTTTTCTTAATTATTTTACTCTTGGTCTCTTGAGATGGAGACAGTATAAAAATTAATGTATTCATGGATTTTAATATTTATTGAAAATAAAATGTTCTTTATACGAGCTTTTGTGCTCGTGATCAATTCATTCAATCGTTTATTATTTAATTGGGATTCGTTATTGAGATGAGTATTATTTATTAATTTATTTATTGCGGACTATTATCCACATCTTTCTTAGTATTTGTTTCACGACGTTTCGGCCAACTATTCCTCTGGCCTTCGTCAGGTGGAAATCTCGACAGGATAGGAACTGCGAGCCTCCTAACTTCATCCTCAGCAATTACTGCCTTCCATAATTGTTGTCGTCTCACCACGTTTTTGGCTAAGTAAGCCCCGGGCCGGCTTTGGGTAGGATTGAAACCGATATCTTCAGGGGACGCTCACCCGTATTTCGTGTTTAATTCATTTAATCTTTCTTCTTCTTCTTTTTTATTAGTCAGCGAGAAGCTTAAATGTTCGTTATAGATATAAAATGCGAACCCAGCCTTTTATTTCTTTTACTATTCATTACTGACTGCCTTTGCCGTTTCTATTCTTTGTCATTTTTCGCTTCTTCTTATGTAGAAAGATGACACAAGGAGGCGTTCGCTGAGTTTTCATCAAGGTTTTATTTGGAGCAAATAGACTTAGGAGAGAGAATGACTAATGTTAGTTTAGCTAGTTATATACTTCTTTAAGTTAACTTTATAACTCACCGAAATGAGTGACACAGATAATAATGATTGATAAGCAATCGCTGTAGTTTTCTACGTCATTAGCGGTTGTTTGTTCGCACGCACCCACAGAGAGATTCATTCGCATCGTATCCATTAAGAGACTAATCTGAAAATCTTTTTTCTCACTTCGAAAACCTGACGTTAGCCATTATTGTTTAACTTTATTTTGTCGACTGTTTGACATGTCTGTTCCTTATTACACATTTTTCATTCAACCCTGGCAACAATTTTGCTTTACAGATCCGGGTTATCATCATTTACCTCGTATGACCCTTGTCAAAATCCACTTAATTTAATCGCTACCAACGTAGAGTCCCTAATGTATAACATTAATAAATTATATACAAACAGTGCGTTCTAATAAAATGTATACACTCTTTAAATTACCTACACTTGCTACATGAATACGCCAAGCCACGTTCCCAAGAGATGTTTTGGGTTAAAGAATGTCACTTCCAGCAGGATGGAGTACTTCTCCACTATCATCATCACGTAAGAGCATTGATAGTCACCTGCGAAACAGATAGTTAGGACGAAGAGGAAGAATCGAGTATTGTCTAGTGTTACCAAATTGTACCCAACCCCGTGGATATCTCACTTTTTGGGGCGATGTTGGGAACATGTTAAACACAGGGTTCACAACACAAAACGAGCTACGACGAATGAGCTGAAAGCAACCATTGAAAGAAGATGTGGCAACATACAAATTAAACTGATTAGGAACGTTTTCGATTCAATCAATGAGCGTTGTCAGCTGTTCATGGACCACAATGGCCAATAATTTGAACACTTTCGATAATTAGCTGGTTTCTATATTTGTTCACAGTATTTTGATGTATGAATCTTTTCTTTCTTATAATAAATGTTGGTTTTAAAGAGTGCATGCATTTTATTGGACACGTATATAAAAAAAGGATACGCAAATGTTAAAAAAAGAAAGAAATATCAAAGCATTATTTAGTAAATCCTTGATATTTATTAAAACTTTTAGTAATCATTTTTGCATAGTTTATTACATTGGTGCAAAAACAATATAATTTTCTCATATCTGTTACTTCTTCTGAATTAATTGATATATATATAGCCATGTTAGATATCATTTTGAAGTGCGTTTTTCGCTCTATCGAATTGTGTTATTCGTTGCCGTTCTCAATCTAGTCATTCATTTTTTTGCAAGCTTTTTGACAGTAGGGACAAAATTCAAGTTTTCTTGTTCCAGTTCAAACTAGGCCGACAGCTGCCTAGACAGCTTGTAATATCGATAATGCGTTTAGTGAAGGCACTACTAACGAACGTGTTGCACAACGGTTGTTCAAGAAATTTTACAATGGTAACGAGAGTCTCGAAGATGAAGACAGTTGATAACGAATATTTGAAAACCTTAATTGAGGCCGATCCTCGCAAAACCACACAAGAAGTTGCTACTGAACTCGAGGTCGACCAATCAACAGTCGTTCGCCATTTAAAGCAAATGAGTTGTCCAAAAAAGTTAGATAAATGGTTGCCGCAAGAACAGAACGATAATAAAAAAAAACAATCATCATTTTAATGTCCCTTCGACGTTTCTTCTTCACAACAAAAACGACCCATTTCTCGAGCGGATTGTGACGGGTGATAAGAAGTGGATCCTCCTCGACAACCGGCGACGTTCGGCACAGTGGTTGGATGCCAGAGAAGTTTCACAATTCTTCCTGAAGTTGAAATTGCAGCAAAAACAAATTATCGTGACTGTTTGGTGGTCTGCAGCCGGTCTCATCCATCACTGCTTTTTGAATTCAGGCGAAACGATTACAGCGGATAAATACTGCCGATAAATTGGTGAAATGCACAAAAAAGCTCCAACGTATGTGCCCGAGATTGGTCAATATGAAGGGACTAATTCTCCTCCTATACAACGCTTTCCCGCATGTTGCTCAACTGATCATGCAGAAGCTGAACGAATTGGGCTATGAGACTGCCTCATCCGCCATATTCACCGGCCCTCTCACCTACCGATTATCACTTTTTCAATCATCTCAACAATTTCCTGCGCGAAAAATGCTTCAAAAGCCGAGATGATGTCGAATCTACCTTCAGTGACTTTATCGCTTCCAGAACTCCGGATTTCTATGCTAACGGGATGAATAAATTGTTTTTCATTGGCTAAAATATGTCGATTCTAATAGTTCTTATTTCGATTAATAAAGTTTATTATGGAAGGAGTTCTGATCTTTTGAAGTTGAACGTCAAAAAACGACATTATTTTTTGCAACAACCTAATAACAATATCCAGAATTAAATTCCTGTAATGAAAAAGAGACGAAAATTGGCTGTTCTTACTTTAAATGACACACTTAAATTGTTTGGTGAATTATAATTAATCTAATGAATGTTTATACAGTCATTATTTGTTTTTCTTTTATAAATTAGCAGATAAATTCAATGTACAATTAATATTATTCTGATAAGGTACGACATCAAGGCTAAATGGCACCCAAGGATAAGGATTCATGAAATGAATAGATTGTCAGTAAAATAATTTAAAAAGCCCAATGTAGGTATTGAAAATATATGAATAAAATTTAGTTACTTACGACTCTTTATGAGCAAGTATCGGTTGAATATGAATTTGAAGACGATTAATTTGTAACCCATAGAAGAAACATTCCGTGATAACGTGTTTCACAGATGGGAAACTCTGTTCATGGAAAATGACGTTATGCACACTTAAGTAAAAGTGAAAATTTTAAAAGATGTGACAGACATGTTCTTGTTATGCATATCTGACAAGAAGGAACCAATGCTAATAAAACATTCCTTTTTAATTTTTTTGTTACATATATTTCTACTTTGCTGGAGACAGTCATCATGCTACGATCATCGTGATTGGTTAATAATCACCAGTTAATGATATATGTCTTTGATTGGTTACTTAATTGGAGCCAGCACGTAATTTGTGGGTTAAAATTTAAATTATGAATTAATGTATCAAAATATTGCGCGCGAAATGTTTCCCGATGTTTAATTTGATTGTGTACATATTATATTAAAAAAAAATGATGGATACCCTTTTTTATCTATATATATAAAAGCGAAAATGTGTGTATGTATGTATATTCGCTTTTTGTGTATGTCTGCATTGCTGATCCTGTGCAGTTCTAGGAGGTTCACCCTCACAGGCTTTGCCTTCTTTCTTTCAGAAGGGGCTAGTTTAATGTTAATCGCCTGAATCGCCTCTACCGAAGAATGCCGACGAGGTTGCCAAAAAATATTTTGCAGACCAGAGTGCTCCTTGTTTCGAGTGCTTGATTTTTTTTTTATCCAACCTCCCGACACTAGTGTCATAGCTTCCCGTTGTGTGGGAGGAGGAGAGAAATATTCAGCTACGCGGTCGGATGTTTCAACACTTACGGCGTGGCTTAAATTACTGCCAATATGATAGATCAAACTAAACCTGATAAAAAAATCATTTTATCGGCGATCAGCAGGGAATCAGATAAGTGTTCCACGTGCGGCAATTTAATTTTTGTCCCTTATCATTTCCATGGCTTAAACACGCGCGAAGGTCATTAAGCAACGTGGAAGTCGCATGCCTCGACGATTCAGATCTCGTTGCCGACACCCGGATTATTCAAATGTGGTAACGGTGAAGTGTCGATTGATAGATTCGAATCCTGGTTTTTAATGCCCTACTATCTACGATAGGCGTTTTTTTTTATTTTTTAACTCAAATCTCGTCTAATTATGTAAGAGGTTTCGGTGGAGGGGCGTAAATTATCACTTAAGATATTATCAATGTATGAAGAAGAAAAATGATTTCGTTTATCAAGAATCCCATTCACTTCCTACAAGGGCAAAGTTAGACGCACGGTCTAATAGCCTATAAAGTCCCCCGTCCTAAATGGATACTTTGGATGGGAAAAATAAAATATTGCCTTCGTCCAAAAGAATTTCTCGTCTTCCTCCAACCGGATACAGAACCGATACTTTACTTGAATCCTAATTTAAATCTGAGCAAAGTTGCTTTGATAATTTTGAGCCCATATTTACTTTAAGACACATTGGATAAAAATTAGATGCAATGTTAGTTCAATATGTTCGGGGATAGCGAACTCCTAAAAATGAACACCCTGAATAGAGAAGGAATTACAATTGCAGCCAATTAGGAAGGATTCATTCTCTTCTGCAGAAGGACTGAACAAGAACAACATGGTGGATTATTTATTTGCTAAATATAAAAATTCAATTAAATTTCTAAACAAATTAGGCAGAATGGGCAATCACCAATTCCATCACTATCCAACAATCATGAGGTTGTTTGCTCAGCAACTGAGAAGGCTAACATACTTGCCAGTCGGTTTGCCTCCCACTCCACACTGGACCCTGCTAACCACCCCTCCCTGACTTTCCTTTGCGGGCAGACGCAACACTAGACGATCTGAAAATCACCCCTACTCAGGTGCATGCTATCATAAAAAATCTTGACACTTCAAAAGCATGTGGACCTGATCTCATCCCGGCTGTGCTATAAAAAAGTGCTCCGCCGAAGGAGCTCCAACCATCTCCAAACTTTATAATAAATGCCTTAATGAATCTTGCTTTCCTGCCTGCTGGAAAACTGCTTCTGTAGTACCAGTTTTCAAGAATTCTGGTGAAAGAACTAAACCGGTAAATTACCGCCCATTAGCCTCCTCCCACTTTTTGCCAAAATATTTGAGTCCATACTTAACCAAGCTCTAGTCCATCACTTTACAGAAGCTAAACTTCTGACCGACCAACAATATGGATTTAGGCAAGCCCGTTCCACATCAGACACCCTAACTGTAATCTCCGAGCGCATATACCATTCACTTGACAAAGCAAGGGAGGGTAGAGCGGTAGCTCTAGATATATCTAAGGCTTTTTTCAGGGTATGACATGAAGGTCTTCTCAGGAAAATCAGATCATACGGCATCACTGCAAGAATACTTAACATAATTAAATCCTTCTTTGATAAGAGAAAAATCCAGGTTGTCCTCGATGGTCATACATCTAAACAATATGATATAAATGCGGGAGTGCCACAGAGGTCTATCCTTAGACCTCTATTATTCCTAATATTCATAAATGACCTCCCTAACAAAATTGTGAGATGAGTATATATGCTGATGACACCACGCTCTATAACAGACACGACAGGAAAACAACACATATCTAAAGAAATGGTAGAAACACTAAAGGATGATCTCCAATCTGTAGTGGAATGGGGACAAAAATGGATGGTCACATTCAATACTGCCAAGACTAAACTTGTTTCCTTCAATAACTACAAGAAACCTTCTCTACCACCAATAGCAATCGCCAAAGATTCTTTATTTGAAAGTACATCTTTTAAACTCCTTGGCCTAACGTTCACAGGAAACAGGAGTTGGAACAACTACATTGAGAGCATTGCCAGGACCTCTGCGAAAAAGGTGGGTTCTCTCTACCGTGCTAGAAAGCTACTAACGCCCGAAAGTATCCTGTACCTCTATAAGGCCACCATTCGCCCATATATGAAGTATTGCTGTCATATTTGGACCGATGCATCTTCTACTAGTCTCTCACTCCTAGACAAGATTCAAAAGAGAGTCGCCAACCTGATAGGTCCTGAACTGTCATCCAAGCTTCAGCCTCTGTCCCATCGACGAAATGTAGCATCCCTCTGCCTGTTCTACAATTACTTTAACGGTGAATGCTCCGACGAACTGCAAGCACTTGTACCTCCTCTACGTAAATACCCCGACAAACCAGACAAGCAGTAAAATCCCACCCCTTCACAGTTGAGATCCCCAGATGTAAGAGAGCCTTCTACTCCAGTAGATTCTTCCCAAGAACCGCTAGGCTTTGGAATTCCTTTCCGGGTTCCTGCTTCCCTAATTGTACTGACATGCAGGAGTTCAAATGTAACGTGAATCGACGTCTTGCTGCCCAACACCCCACATAGTACCCCTGTAATTTATGTCCCTAATAGTAGCTCCCTACATCAAAGTGGCAATGTGCGTTGTTTGGGGTGAAAATGTAAAAAAAAAAAAAATTGAGATTGGGGATATCTTTCCTCACCTCTGTTGATTCTACTTTGTCTCTGCTACTCATAGCTTTACCTAGAATCATTGTGTTATCTGCTATTAAGAGTTTCTCTAATATATATATATATATATATATATATATATATATATATATATATATATATATATATATATTTGTAGGCATCGACATACAGTACTGTTTTCTTGTATCACAACTCATCAGTGTCGCTAGACTAGCACCTCTCCCAAGCCAATGATTGAACCCAGAACCATCGCGTTGACAGTCGGCAGGTCTACCCATCGACCCATGTGAGCGGTGCCCGCAAATAACCTCCATACATGTCTATTTTAAACAAACATTCGTCCACCACTTTTATAGTGCTCGAACCGTTTATTTACAAACAAACAGCGAGCCTCGCATTTTTCAGCCAAGTAGCGGGTGAGATTATTTACGACAGTGCCGCCTTGCTAAAATAAAAATTTTTTTAAAAGACGTTGTAGAAGCGATAAAGTGTAAAAAGAAGTCGAAAAGTGAAAAAAAAACAACAAAAAAAAAACACAAAAAAAAACCAAACAAACGAAAGAAACATATCCCCACCTCCCCCAAAATAGATTTTCGTAAACTGAACTATGCATTATTTCCCCTCTCCTCTCCGAAAAGGAACCCGTGGCGGACGGTATTGAAATCCCACCTCTAAAGTGAATAACTTGTAAATGGTGTTCTTATTTAACGTTTTTCACTCGTCGTGGTCAATGTTTGTTAATTTCAAACACACGTAATCATGGTAGATAGATAGATAGATAGATAGATAGATAGACAAAGAGAAAGATAGATATATAAACATATTATTTAACTATTTACATAATTAACTTTCAAGGTCACTGGTGTTGTCCATGTATCACTAGATAGATAGATAGATAGATAGATAGATAGATAGAGAAAACGTCTTTATATAGATTTATATATTTCTTTCTTCATTTATTTCATTTTGTTTGTCTCCCCACGATGACAGAATTAGACATAAGGAGGCCGTTTTTAATGCGTGTGTGGTAAACCAGCCCCCGAATGGGGGGGGGGCACGATTTGCGTACGTATTTAGTTCGCAGTAAATGTAAGAAGAAAAAATACGTATAATAAATCAATGGCTAACAATAAATAATGGAAAGAAGTTACATTTCACGTACTCGGTATGGAATGTAATTCTACGAAAGTAAAATTTCACTTAATTTGATCGCGAAAAAAACAAAAAAACAAAACAAAAATAAAAAAACAAAGGGAAAGACCTAGATCAAATAAAGTATAAATTTTTGTCGGAGTGTTTATTTGAATACCCATATAGATAACACAAATGACAAATGTCTATATTCCAAATATCATAATGTTGACCATCTTACAATTTGTTCCTTTAATTATATTTACATATGGTAAACATCATGAAATTTGGAAATCAGACTTTGTCATTTTTTTGTATGCATGTAATTACATTGAGCTTCATGAATTAAGTATTAGCATGTAAAAAAGATGAAATATAATTGAAAAAGTTATAATTCCACAGAAAGTATATATATATATATATATATATATATATATATATATATATATATATATATATATATATATATATATAATCGAGCCAGAGATGTCTCGTGTCGCGGGGTTCGAATCGTTCGACTGGTAGTAATCGTGACACCCTGCACTGAAGAATCCCGAAAGGATGAGACACTAGTGTCTGTAAGTATTTAATTATTATAGTAAAAAAATAATTATGAAAGCCCCTTTAAGAAATTCGTTTCTTATCGTTGAGCACTTTCAGTTGAATTAAAAGTCGGTCAATTTAGCTCTTATGCGTAGATCATCGTATAACGATTTGATCACTGTCTGTCTGATGTAATGAACATTTAAATTAAAATGTTTAAAAATTCAACGCTATTTCACACGGTTAATGGTAGCCGAATGGATACGGCCTCCGCTAATCGAGCCAGAGATGTCTCGTGTCGCGGGGTTCGAATCGTTCGACTGGTAGTAATCGTGACACCCTGCACTGAAGAATCCCGAAAGGATGAAACACTAGTGTCTGTAGGTATTTAATTATTATAGTAAAAAAATAATTATATATATATATATATATATATATACTGTTTTAAAAAAAACAAGACTCCAAGAAATGGATTGATAGCAACAAATGTGTATTTCCTTGTTAGTTACAATTGTTTCAAGACCATTTCGACAAGTTCAAACAATATGTCGTTTGAAATTTTTCACAAGAACAGCCTTTCTTCAGACTTATTAAATAAAAAAAAAACACTTTAACAATGAAACATTAAGGAAAAGATTCATTTCCTTTATAAGCAAAAGAAAACAAGCGGGAACACTTTACCTCCATCGCATCCTTTGTAAAGTATTTTTAAAGATTTATATATCTACTTATTTTCGTTATTGAAAAAAAAAACGAATTTCAAACTAAATATCAAACGATATTACCACTAATTACCTATGCCCATTAAATTTGTTTTATTAATACGATTTAGCGATTTCTTAAATTAGATTTTTATATTTCTTTATTTAATTGAACTTTTTTTTTAAAATATTTATTTTTTAATTTTTTCCTTTTTTTCTTAATTTCTTCTTTTTCCATTTTTAATTTCATTATTTTTTAGATCGGACTCATTAACTAAGTTAAATCGTTACGAAACCTACGTAGGTTTTGTATCGGAAATTTGCTCTGTTTATTTACAAATTTATCTGCATGCTTATTTATGTGATTTAGGACAGGTTTAAGTTTAAAACCTGTTCAATAAGGAAATAAAGTCTAAACATTACTTTATATTTAGTTCATTTTCATTCTCCATTTAAAATTAAAGATCTCAATCTATTTATTATTTTTATCTTTTTTAATTTTATTATATATATATATTCCTTTTTTCTTCCTTCCTTCTTCCTTTTTTAAAATTTTTCTTCCTGTTAATATTCATGATTATCGGATAGTTTAGAAGTAGAGGGGAGATAATTCTGTAAGTCCGGAATTAAAAAAAATAATTGAAGTTATAAGATACCAGAATACTAATAATTATTCCTAACGATGAAGGGGAAATAACCAGGTCGTTCGGTGTATCTAGTTTTATAAATTCCTGATATTCATTTATGATTTATTTAATAAATAAATCATAAATGAATATCAACAGATTCAATTAGAACTATGCTAATTTATACAAAATATAAGTTTCAAAAGCATATCATAACCATGAAAGTAATTTTATTACCATAAATTAACCTACGTTTGCCAAGAAACCATAATTTGCTGAGGTTGTGCATGGCTTCAATACAAAATAATGCTTCAGGAATTAAGTTCTAAAATACTTATCCGATAGTAATGCATGTCTCATTAATAAGTATTCTAATAGTAAAACTAATCTTTAGCTCCATGTACATTTTACTTCAATGTAAGTGGGGGTAAATCTTGTTTTTTTGATTAAACGGTTATAAATAGATTAATAACTAAAAGCTATAATTTTTCAAGCTTTACTGATCCAAAAACAGTATCAATTAATCCCCATTCCTTATTTTATTTTGTTAAACTCGTTGTCTTTATATATATATATATATATATATATATATATATATATATATATATATATAAACAAACAGCACTTGTCTTGATACTCAACCAGACTAAATTAATTATTGTCATGGAGTCCAGTAAGATCAAGAGATAAAAAGAAAGATATACAGTATAACATTTTAAATCTTCTTGTGTATCCTTTTCTTTTCTCGGATTGTTTTCCTCATCCTTATAGTTGTTTCACCACGTTTCTGGCTTACTTCAGGTGATTAACCGCAAGGGGATAGATATGGCGAGTCTTGTAACTGTATTCCTAGTAATCACTGCCTTCCTTAGTTGTTTTCTCGCGACGTTTTGACCAACTAATACTTTGTAGTAGGATTGAAACTCCTATCCAGATAATGCTGGCCTAGAACTGTAGAGACGCAACGCTTCTATCTACTGCGTCGAACGTTTTGTTTTCATCGGCAACGTAGGTAAAAGTCTCTGTTGCCTTCTATACAGTGTTCTATGAAAACGCTGTGTTGCTGTCAATGTGTGGTTTATTGGCTTTTGAGAAGTAACACGATTTTTTTGTTGTTGTTCTTGTTGGCGTGCTTCCATTTTTGCTTATTGGATTAGCCTTGTTTTTCCAGTTTTCTGTTGTAGAATCTCTTGGTTCCGTAATTCTTGTAAGTTCTGTTATTTTTGTAGCTCTTTTGGCACTTTTACAGAATTCGTTCTAGATTTTTTAAAATCGTAAAACTGAATTTCACATGAAAACCATGGTATCTACGTATTCATCGTATTTTTAAGATGGTTATATTAAAAAAATTATGAAAATCGATAAGGTAAAAAAAAATTTATTAAAGAAAATAAAAAAGAGAATTTGATGAAAACGGCCGTAAAACACAGAAGAGTTCAACAGAGAGGTAATTTTCCGTTCGAATTAAACAAAGATGGCGACAATTTTTCATCTGATAACATGATTAAAGTTGTTTTTTTTTAAGTAATTCACTAATATTCAGGTAATTTCGACTGCATAATTTGAAAGCTACCATTGTAACTTATTAGGATTGATAAAAAAAAAATCAATTGAAACCCCTGTTTTTTTTGTCTGAAAACTCCATTTATCGACTACAAAATCTCATCCCAACAGTGTAGAAGCGCCGTCTTTTTTTTAGATTCTGTTTTCTTTTGTAAGTATTTCTGCCGTAGGCTCTGTTGTTCCATCTGAGCTTTAATCATCTGGTTCTTTTCTATCAGAACTTTCATCCTCTAAACGACAATGGTCTTGAAATAAACTATTTTATTGTTTTTTTTTTTTTAGAAAAACGAAATTTACTTAATTGAATAGTAACTGTAATATTATAATTACAGTTTAATGTCGTACGTCGAGCACAGTTTACGGGAGATTTAAAAAACGGGCATAAAATTTGATCCATAGACACGTGTATACGGTTTGTTATTAGTCATCATGGAAGTAGTAAGCCCCAGAAAACTGTTCATGTCAGTGCGCATCCTGGTCTAAGCGTAGATATTGATATATAAATAGTGGAGATATTTACACATTGTGTCGCTGTTATTCGATGTGAGTTTGTTGCGTTATTATATGTATATATACCATTTTCTAGTTTGCTCTTTTCAAATGCTTGTGCAATTATATAGACCTGACAATTGTTTTGTTGTTGTTCTCAAAATCAACACAGACGAATTTTGTCAACATGCAAGTTCATTTACAATTCAATTTTGGCCATTGAGGGAGACGGAACCAACAACTGCGTTTAGATGTAAGGGTGGGGAAAGCGACGGCGGAAAATGTCAATAACACTAACCGAATGTCGGCCTTCTCTTTTCTTCTCCCCCGTTGTTTATGTTATCCTTGTATTATAAAGACATCAACCGACATTCCTGAAATGGGAATATTTAAAACACTTTATTGCTCCACTTTACTTTGCGTCACGCAATTCTTACTTCCTGACATGAAATGTAAGCCTTTTCTTGTTTTCGGTGATAATTACAATTCAGGTCAATTTTATAGGACACAAGAATGTAGATAAACATTAATCCGGAATGTGCTTGTGTGCATACCAGTGATTTTATCTGCGTTACCCCGGCTCAATATTCAACAAGTTTATGAATAAGCAGATGAGCAAGTAGAGCAAGTATTTGATCCGATGACCTACTGAGCAAACTGAATGAGAAAATGAGTAAATGAGCCAACGAATAAGTAACTTAACAATGAATTTGTATATTAATGCGTTAGCGCACGCATGAGTATATCAGTGAGTATGTATAAAAATCAAAGAGCGGTAAAGTGAACAAACAACCCTAACCTTCACCTCCCTCATCTCTTACTGCCGCCATTTTCGCTTTCTAAACCCATTTCGACGTCAGCGACGACGGTTATAATGGCGACGGCAGCGGGACATTATTTATTTTGATACCGATTGAATCTGCAGACCGAAGCGGAAGGGAGTTTCCCCCATGCACCATATATCGGTATTTACAGTCGATGCCAGCGTCCGGATGGCAGACACTCTACCCACAGTCTACCCGGCCTTTATCATCGACCTCTCGAAAAATGTAAATAAATAAAGCAAAATATCAAAAGAGAAAAACAAATAAACAAAAAAGACATAAAAGGCGTTCAAAAATAATCTAAAGTCTGAAGACGTAAGTCGATCCGACTGTGTCGGTTCGAAAATTGTCTTGCAGCTGGAGTTCCGGGGAGCGTGAAAGATAGAATTTTCTAATAGCCCTTGGGTACAATCAATCACGATCTAGTATTCTTTAATATATATATAGAAAGGGCGGCCGACTGTTAGAACACATTCCAAAATACTATTTATAAATATGATTCTATTCAAAAAATGATATACAAGGGTTTCCGTAAGTATATATATATATATATATATATATATATATATATATATAATCAAGCTATTCACCCTGACCAGTACCTGATGGGTGACCATTTGGGAATTCTATGTGCTTTCCGCTTATCTCGGCATTGTTTTTACTCGTTCCGTACCTCCACTTGCCACTGGTATTCAACAATGTCGACCCGATAAAGGTGTACTTAAAGATTGCGAAACTCTTGCCACAAAAATTTCACGCACAGGTACCCTTACCGTGGGTATCCATAGTCTGTCAAGACTGAAGGAAGCTTATATATATATATATATATATATATATATATATATATATATATATATATATATATATATATATATATAGACACATATTATAAGATGATAGATGCTGACGAGTCCACGTGAGAATGAAATGTGATTAAATCTGTGTAGCTTAACTGCCTTAAATATATTTTGATACTTTACTATATATACATATTTCCCGGAAATAATTGAACTTACCTTTACGTTGGATTTTTAAATACCTTTTAAATAACTTTTTAAATATATGTTGGTTGGTTGTTTTTGTTTACGGCATATCAACCTTTTTCAGGTTATTTAAGTCCGAATCTAGTTATTTTAAGGAACGATTCTTAATGGCGTGTATATATATATATATATATATATATATATATTTAAGTCGGATTCTATTTAACCCATAGTTGGGACCCTAACAGGTACTACCACTCCGGGTCAGAGTGGACCTGGGAGCAATGGCAATTAAAGGGTGACTCCACACTCCCCAAGGCCCGCAAGGTAGGGCCTCACCATCGGATATAGTTTTAGGTCATATCCATGACCTTTCAATATATGTGCTGATGAGCAAAATATATGGTTATTTATTAACTAATAATTTTTACTAATTGTATTTCATTTCATCTGATGATCTGAGTCATCATTGAAAATCGATGAATTAAGGAAATAAATATAATTCTTTTCCATATATTCCTTGTTTCAATCAATAAATTCTTTACTCGAATATAATTTTATGTATATTTTACTCTACAGAATTTAAGTTTAATCCTTACATTAATGTGTGTGTGTGTGTGTGTACGTATGAAAATGTGTTTATTGCAATGAATCTATGTATATATAATTGTCATTATCAATAATTATTTTGGCACTTTTGCATTTACCGATCCGTGATTTCCACGAATTGGTTCGAGCAAGCTCAGCAGCTGACAGAAATTACTGGTAAATGTCATTCGATCCGTTCTCAATTATTTTACGAACGCGCTGTCTGTTTTTAGCTAATACGAATTTATGGAGTCTATTTTTTTATAAATGGGAAGAACTAAAAATAAAAAAAAGTTTAATCGCGCAGATTAGGGTTAGCGTTAGTGTTTAGGGTTAGGATTGGGTTAGATACATGTTTATAATCTTATTTACACTATTCGCCTGTTTTTCCTGCTTGTCATTATGATTTTCTCGTAGCGGATTAACGCAGCGGCCGAACACACCCAAGAACCTCCGGGGAAACCGCGGGTCGGTAAATATAGAAGTACTGTTATTTCCATACCTGCAGACTACTGTTTCATGCTTTTGCATTCATAAATGTAATAATAATTACTGCTGGTCGGGAGATTCGAACCTGATCAGCAACAATTAACAGGAGAATGAAGGGAAATTAAACACCTATAAATGCCAGATGCGGGCATAACATAGTAAGCATTCAGAGAGTATTCTATCGACAAAATGTCGGAATCTTGCATCTCGCTAGTTTATCGTCTGTTGTTAATTCCCTAAACAGGGATCAACTTTCATTATCTTAAAGGGGCTTATAATTATAAATATCAATAGTTATTTTTATACCCTGGGAAATTTCTGAAACGGTAATTTATTTTTACAGAAGCCAGGAATTAGTTTACTGGACCCATTCCTTTTCGGCTGGTTGAAGACCTTTTCATTTATAAGTTACAACAACTTTATGAAACTGACCCTTCATAAACATCGACATAAAATTCGCTAACATAGGTAGACATTTTTTTTCATGACTTCAATCATATTTTCATTTTTGCAACGAACTATCACCTGCATTTAAAAGCCTGGTAGTTATTTTCTTCTGTCCCCCCCCGCTCTATGATTTTGGTATACATATAATTTGAATATGTTTAGAGCAAGACGACCGAGATTCCATATCTGATCGAGTCATATCGAAGACTAAAAAAATAGTAGTTGATGCTTAATGGTTGAACAGTCAGCATTAGGAGATAAGGAGAAACGTAAGTGAAATAACCCAGGAAAAAAAAAACTGCTACCGGCTCCTACATCAAACTACATCAAACTGCATTAAACTACATCAAACTGCATTAGCAACAAAAAGAAGCTTTCGATTCACCATCAGTCGTGATCAAGGAATATACTGTCGGATAATTCAGAAGATTCTATTCAATATGGCGGAGACGCAATTAATAAATACAAAATTAGAATTGAATCCAACAATTGTGCCGATTTCGTGTTACATAACAAGGAAATGCCCGTCCCAGTATAACGAAAATTTATCTCCTCGAACATAACTAGCTTACATCACTTTTAAGGCCTCTTACGAAGATTAAAATCAAGATACAAAACTTCATGTCTAGAATCTTGATTCAAATGTTGATAAAAATCTATTACTTGTGTAACGTTGTACACACGCTTACACACGCGTAGACACTCGGCACCCAACACGTTGTGACAGAATTCCTCGCAAGGAACAAAGGATAAGTTATAACTCGACTCCTTTTTTTGTAACAACGACATTTATTTCGTAATTCTCCCACTACACATGACTTCTCATTCAGCTGTTACGTCACCCACATCTTTAACGTGATTGTCTCGTTTAATAGTAATATTCCTACGGTGACGTCATTTATCATTTCCTATGCAAATGCATACGTGCATCCACGCTTTGTTGCACATGGTTTTGGTTCTATAAAAGATAGTTTTGAGAAAAAAATGAAAATAAGTAAATCTCTGCTTAACTTGTTTCTAGTCACTATGGTTCAAAGTTAATGCAAATCTGAAATATTTGAACTTTCAAATGAAATGTTAGGTTCATATTATTTCCCCAAATCCCTTTTAAATACTCAGAAGATGAAATTTAGAGAACCGTGTGTAGTGGAATGGGCATAAAAATGGATGGTCACATACAATGTTGCCAGGAGTAAGCTTTTTCCTTCAATAATTACAAGAACTTCTCAACCACTAATAGCCATGGCTAATGATACATTACCTGAAAATACTTAGTTCAACCCCCCCCCGGCTTAACGTTCACAGGGAACATGAGTTGGAACAGATACATTTAGGGCATTGCAAAGGCTGTTGCAAAAAAAAAAGGTGGGCTCTCTCTACCGTGCTAGAAAGTTATGTATGCCTGAAAGTATCCTGTTCCTACACGAGACCATCATTCACCCATGTATAAAGTATTGTCACTAGTCTCTCACTCCTAGAAAAGGTTCAAAAGAGAGTCGCCAACCTCTGTCCGCTCGAGTAAATGTTTCACCACTCTGCCTGTTTCACAAATATTTTAATGGTATGTGCTCCAACGAGCAGTCAAACTCTTGTACCCCGTTGACGTTAATACCCCCAACAAACACGACAAACAACAAAATCCCACCCCTTCACAGTAGAGATCTCCAAATGGCAGAAAGCCTTCTACTCTAATAGTTTAGTCCATAGACTGCTAGAGTTTTCAGTTCCCTTCCAGTTTCCTGCTTCCCCAACTGTACTGACATGCAGAAGTTCAAGTGTAATGTAAACAGAAATCTTACCGCTGAACTCCCCACATAGTATCCCTGCAAATTATGTACCAGATGATAGTCCCCTACATCAAAGTGGCACTGTGCCTTGTTTTGGGGTGAAAATGCAATAAAATATTGATATCTTACATCTATTGTTAAAATGTCACAAAATATCGGAAATAACTGAATTTTAAAATGATACCCTCTTTGCATAAAACTTAAATTAAACTAAATATAGTCCACATTTAAAACCATTACGCCCAACAGCTGCATAGCAATGCTTTTAATGATTTGTTTAGTAGTGAATGTTGTACATCTAATATATAAATATGAATAAATATATAGCTAACTTTTTTAACTACTAGATTAAACTAGATTTTTTAATGGAAAATGCTCCAGATAGGGCGTTTAGGAGATAATAAAAGGGAAAATAATCGCAAACACAAGAGAT
>NC_136488.1:89656806-89676806 GCF_053919585.1 Euprymna scolopes
ACTTGTATGCGAGGCGAATACTCTGCTACGTGAGTAATTATGTCACGTTCAAGAAAATCATTTAACCTAATACAGATGAAGCAAACCGCGAAAGATGATTGTGGGATGTACCTAATACATCTTTCTGCCGTTAAGCCAGAAGACTATGTAATTGCCGATCCTTTCCATAGATGCTGTATTCATCTGTAACTAGTTTACAAACATTAATGTGGTCTTTTATTATGCTTTATCTCAATACAATAATCGGGGAGGTAATGCCTGGATGGATGGTATGGCAATTGAACAGACATTACACTACCCCTTAACTCAATTGGTCATTAAAATAATACATTAGTAGGGCTATGACAAGAGAATATTCTTTTCATTGTTTTGACTCTCAAGTATATATCCGACACAGTTAGACACAGTTAATCAATCGAGAACCACATCACCATCTAAAAACATAAAATATTAACTGCTATATACTTGAGAGTCAAACTAATAAAAGAATACCATTTTGCAATAAAAGAATACCATTTTGCAATAGCCCTGTACATTAGTCTGGAATGGTATGATAAATAAAAGAGGGCAGTTATAGATAGTACAATAGTACGATTTGTAGTGGTACTAGTATAATTTCGGACTTTCAGACGGAGAGGCATAAAAATCTCATTTAGTAATAGATATGATCGTAGAATAGAAAAATAACGTTTCTTTAAACGGAACCGTTAAAATGTAATTGAATCTAGAGCTGATGAAGTAATTTACAAAATTTGTCAAAATAAAAGAAGTTTGTACATTTTACGGAGTAAAAAAAACAAAAAAACTTAAAATAAATATATATCATCTAAAATATGAAAGTTCTGGTATTTTTTTTAACGCAAAGGCAGTTTCGCATCGCGACGTTTTCCTTTCAGATCTCAAGATTTAAATCTCTTCAACTGACAATAAAAAAAGAAGGTTTTCATGTGTTTTAATTTAAAAAACATAAATGGATATTTGAAATTATTCTCCAAAGACATTTTCTGCTTTAAAATATAAATGGGAAATTCTCCCGACATCTTAAAAAAAATGACAGAAAAAACTGCACCGATGTGAAGTGAACTTATTAAAAAAACATAATAATAAAAATGCAAATCACCAGAGAGTTAAATGCATCTTCCAGATCTCTACCCACCCCTCTTTCTCTCTCTCCCATATATATATATATATATATATATATATATATATATATATATATATATATACAATTTCTAGCAAGATAACCCAACGTTGCTCGGGATAGACTAATGATCACTACTATTTATCTACCACTATGCTTATGACATCACATTCCATATGTTTATGAATTTTTGAGATGAGGATTGATAATTTATATTATTTGGATAATTTGGTCTGCTATTCTCATCTTGAATGCTATTTACACAATGTTTAAATTGATGTAACCTTCCGACCTTCATCAATACAGCTTTCAGACCTGAGAATCTTTCTCCACGGAATTGCGAACGCAACCCCTTATTTAATCCACGGACGTTGCGTGCTCTCGTTTCGTCAGCCATGATAGGACTTTTATCCAAAGTAATTTGAAATTGTATTTTAGGGTTGCCCTCACCGAGGATTGAGCCTTACACTTCCAGAAGATTGTAACTTACAATTGAATGTTACTAAGTCCACTACGCCACGAGCTCTGTTCGAAATTTCGTGTAGATTCTCAAGTTTGACAGAAAGATTCCCGTGTTCGACAGGTAAATATCCGAGTTCGACATCATACTCATGAAGAGGATCGCAGGTTGCATCAACCAATACGTTGTGCGAATAACACTCCAGATAGTCTGAATAATCCAAATAATACCATGTTCCTTAATTTTGTTTAAACTGTCCGCTTTTCTCGTCTTGTCCTCGAATGTAGCCTGAAGAATCGAAAATGTTCGAAAACTTTCTAAATAAGTTTCTTATAAGATATATGTATGCATTTGAAGTGTCTTATATTTGATGTTTTTAGGGTGTTCCTACTGATGTGGGACTTGAAGATTGAGGCACGTTGATAATCAGCATATAGAATGCAATGTAGCGATTCGGTACCACTTCCATTGTCTACCGCTGAAAATTTCATAAATATGACATATATTTTTACAAAATAGAATACTCTTGTTGTATTAAATAAAGTTCGACCTGCATAGCTCCCTTAACACGGAATGGCATTTAGAGATCCATTGTTTCGCCCAGAAAATTTTATACACATAGCCAAAATATCATAAAAGTAGTATATATTAGTAAGTTTTAATTTGTGTTAAAGATTCCGGAACAATTCCATTGGCTTCCCCGATAAATCTTACATAAGAATGCACTTAATAAGGTTAATGTAGGTTTAGGTAAAAGACTAGCAGGACTACCTGACGTTGCTCGAAAATGGATAACCACCCTTGTGCAATTCTGCTATGTTACATGACACCCTATGTTACTGTGTTATTCTTTCTTTTTGGTTTTATAATTTTTCTAATTTTGATTGGTTAGGGGAAATAATTTTTAAATTACTTATTAGTTATTAGTTATTCCCCTTGATTTATTGAATAAAAGTTTTGGCAAATAGCAAATAGAATCCTGAATAGAAGCGTGTGCTCCATCCCAACTATTATCAATGGACCTGAGGTAATCTCGTCAGCATCAGACAAAGCCAAACTCTTTGTCAAGAACTTTGCAGCTAATTCTACCCTTTGCGACCAAGACCGCCAACCCCCAATATTTCCTCCTGTATCAGAAAACACGCTATGTGATATACGTATATCTGTACGTGATGTTGCCAAGCTAATCAAAAACCTTGATTCGAGTAAAGCAACTGGCCCTGATGGTATTCCAATTATAGTACTCAAAAAACTTCAACCTGAATTAGCGCCCATACTTACAAAACTGTTTAAACGTTGTCTTAAGGAGAATAGTTTCCCATCTCCCTGGAAAATCTCGTCAGTATGCCCTGTATTTAAGAATTCAGGTGATCGCTCATCCCCCTCTCAGTACAGGCCAATAAGTCTCCTGTGCGTCATGAGTAAGTTGCTAGAATCTGTGTTAAATACAGAAGTAATCAAACATCTCAACAAAAATAACCTTCTTAGTGACACTCAATATGGTTTCCGTTCTGCTAGATCTACAGCAGATGTCCTTACAGTTATATCGCATAGGATTAGCAAATCTCTCGACGGTGGCAATCTTTCTAGGGTAATTGCTCTTGACATATCTAAAGCCTTTGATAGGGTATGGCATAAAGGTTTACTTCATAAGATCGCTAGCTATGGTATAGCTGGAAAAGTCTTCTCAATTATTAAATAATTTCTTTCTGATAGGTTCATAAGAGTAGTAGTTGAGGGGCAAAAATCAGAAGCTCACAGTATTAATGCCGGTGTCCCTCAGGGATCCATCCTGGGCCCAACTCTTTTCCTGATCTACATTAATGATCTTCCAAATCATATCCTTACATCATTTGTAGACATTTATGCTGACGACACTACCATTTATGGTACCACATCTAAGACAGTAAACGACCAAGTTCTCTCCAATTCTCTCTCCTCTGATCTTGAGCACGTAGTACAATGGGGAAAGGAGTGGCTGGTTACTTTTAATGCATCTAAAACCAAGCTTCTCTCTTTACATCATCAACATTCTAATTCACATTCGTCATCAATTGAAATGAATGGCTCTCGTCTTCAGGAGGCCTCAAGTTTTGACAAGCTTCTGGGCTTGACCATTACTCCTGATCTTAAATGGAACACGTATATCAAATCTGTTGCCAAGGCCGCTGGAAAAATGATGGGATCTTTCTATCGATCCAGTAGATATCTCACTGCTGATGCTTTTCTCTACCTATATAAGAGCCAGGTACGTCCAAAGATGGAATACTGTTGCCACATCTGGGCAGGAGCTGCTAGAAAGGACTTGTCCTGCCTTGATAGAGTTCAAAATAGACTTCGTAGCCTCGTAGGAGATGTCCTTTTCTCCTCCTTGCAACCTCTATCTCACAGAAGAGATGTTGCGAGTTTGTCTCTGATGTATCGTTATTTTCATGGAAAGTGTTCAACTGAGCTTCAATCTATGGTCCCCCCTCGCCAAACTTTCACAAGAAACACTCGTCTAGCTGTAAACACTATCAATAATTTCCCCCACTCTTTATCTGTGCCTAAACCTAAACGTAGATTCCATGAACAAAGCTTCTTTCTTAGAACTGCACGCCTATGGAATTGTCTTCCGTTTTCCTGCTTTCCGGCTGACTACAATATGGTTGTGTTCAAGTCTAAAGTAAATAAGTTCTTGATGAGCCGTTCCATATACGTTATTAAATTTACCAAATTTTCATTACTAATGATTACTATATTGACCAATTTCTACTGTACACTCTTTAACCCTTATCCTTGAGTGGCCTCTAGGCCTTGATAAAGTGGTGATGCCTTTGTAAAAAAAAACAAAAAACAAAAAAAAACAACACTTTTTCTGATCCCAGAGTGGTTAATTTGGTACTCGTTTACCATAAACCAATGAATATTACAGTAGTTTTTTTTATTACCATTACTTATTCGAGTTTATACTGGATTTGGAGAGGTTTCTAAGTTTTCTTTTTATGGAAACAGTCTAGATATAAAGAGCTAAGAATATTTCTTCAAGGTTACAAAGTAACCAATGATAAGTGTTTATACATGTATTTCTATTCAGAAAACAGAAATTCTTCTCCCTTTGTCAGAAACAGCGCTTGTGGAATGTGATAACGAAAAGACAAAATAAAGGAAGTGAGAGAAGAAGGATCTCTTTTTCATCCGTACTTCCACAAAGAGAGAGAATTTTTTGTTGTATAATCACTAGCAGGGCTGCCCGGAACTGCCCGGAGCAAAAGTGTAACATAACTTTAATGCCTCATTCTTTAGCCATCCTCCATAACTCATTCCACCACTTTCTTCTTTGCCCACTACATTCTCTTTCTGGACATACACACACATACAAATAATTAGAGTCAGAGTAAGGGAGATAACTCTAAAAAATCAGTTACTTCTCTTTATAAAAGATGCATGTACGTTTTGATAACATCAAATTATATGAATGCCAATTTGACTATAATATAATGAATAAAAAAAAATGGTATTATACATTGTGAAGTTTCGTTTTGCAGTTTTTGACTTTTAGCGAGACATTTTATCTTTTGAAATCACCACTATAGATTCAGTATAGTATAACAATCAATAGAGAATTTGCTCAATAATAATAAATACGAAATCTGCACGAATTAACATATCATATTTAAGCGTATTTTACGACCAGACAACACTGAGCAGCCTGCTTGGAAATAAATAAATATCTGTGAAGTACGCCCTCCGCGCAAGTGTTCTACATGTGTGAAAATATATGTACATATTACACAATATTTTGCGGTGATGATGATAATAATAATAATAATAATAATAATAATAAAATAATAATAATAAAACAACAATAATAATAATAATAGTAATAATAATAATAATAATAATAATATCTGCGGACCAGTTTACAAGAATTCTGACGAAAGAACTGGCCCATTAAATTATCGCCCTATTAGTCTCTTCCCCTTTTCGACAAAATATCTGAGTCTATAATTATTAAGGCTCTAGACCATCATCTTATAGTTGCTAAACTTCTGACCGACCAACAATATGGATTTAGGCAAGCCCGTTTTACAGCAGATATCCTAACTGTAATCCCCTAACGTATATACCATACATTGGACAAAACAGAGAGGGATAGGGCAGTAGCCGTAGATATATCTAAGGCTTTTGAAAGGGTATGGCACGATGGTCTTTTCAGTAAAAATCAGATCATACAGTATCACTAAACGAATACTTTACATAATTAAATCCTTCTTAAATAGGAGAAGAATCCAGGTTGTCGCCAACGGTCGTACATCTAAACAATATAATATAAATGCAGGTGTACCGCAGGGGTCGATCCTTGGACCTTTATTATTCCTAATATTCATAAATGACCATCCTGATAAAATTGTTTCCGAGATGGGCATATTTGATGATGACACCACGTTCTATAAAAGGCACAAGGGAAGAACGAATGAACACATATCTAAGGCAATGCCAGAAGCACTAGAGGATGACCTCCAATCTGCTGTGGAATCTGGACAAAAAATGGATGGTCACATTACATACTGCCAAGACTAAGCGTGTTGGCTTCAATAATTATAAGAAACTTTCTCAACCACCAAAAGCTATGACTAAAGCTACATTACCTTAAAATTCTTCGTTCAAACTCCTCGGCTTAACATTCACAGGGAACATGAGTTGGAACAAATACATTGAGAAAATTGTCACGGTTGTTACGAATATGGTGGACTCTCGTCAGCCTCTGTCCCACCGACGAAATGTTGCATCCCTCTGCCTGTTTTTCAAGTATTTTAATTTTTAACAAAATCAGTAATTGTATCGGAACCAAGGAAAATATTGGAATCGTATTATCTTCTTTTATATAAATAAAACAGTAAACGTATGTGTGTGTAAATATCTAACAGGTAAACTCTTAAACTATTGGTCACATAACACTGAAAATATCAGGAAAAAAATTCATGCACCAAGGGTGATTTATAACGAATAATATTTTTGCTTACATGCATGTATATCGCATACAGACATCGGCAAATTTCCATGTAAAATGTTCAGTTAACATTAGCTGACATTTTGGTTTTGCATGCGCATGCGCGTACATTAGTTTTTTTTTCTTAGACTGAAATGCTCAGTTCTTTTTTTTTCAATTATAACTGATAATACCAAATCATTTTTTATGCCTTTGTATTATATATATATATATATATATATATATATATATATATATATATATATATATATATATATATATATATATATATCATACGTAAATTTTACTCGCGGTTTGAAATTTGTAAATATGAAAATAAGCCTATATATTTTTTGAAGATGTCATATTCACTTTATTTCATACATATTTTTAAGACTGGAGGGGATGACACACGGAATACAGACCGTGCTGAAATAATAACCTTATTATTTAGAAAGCTATTCTTAATATGGAGATGGGAAGGTATTATTTAAACTATTCTGTACTTTCACCTATCAATTTATTAAATAAGAAACTGACCGATATTATCTATTTTTGTTTAGTATTAGTTAACATTAAGTATCCGTTTCTCAATCCAATTTCTTGATTAGTTTATTGTCAAGCAAGTGTTGCCTAATCACTAACTGTACTTTGAAATATTTATTTTTTGAGTAGCATGAATTTTAAATAAGGTGCTTCTACAGTTTAGTACCTATATTAAAAAATACAAACAATTTACAATGAAATCATGTATTTCGAAAAACTGCCGAGTCATTTTCCGGAAGTGACGTCATGTGTTGATGATGGTGAAGGGGGACAAGCACGATTATGTTGCTTTTAAAAGTACTTTGGAGGGATTACCAAACCTTTTTTAGGTTGGGGTGTGGTGAATTAATACCTGTTCATTCTCCTAAGCATTACCGCCACTTTTTTTGTTTATAGAGAGGGATCAGTAGATGATTTCACTGAAATGCTGCATGAGAACAGATACTACACTTTGATCTCAGCTAAAAGGCCAAGTAAGCGTAATATAGTTTTCTACCAGGCATTACCTCCTAAAAATAATACTAAATTACCGACACAGAATATATTTTAAAAGGTGGGGAGGGGAATATGGAGTAAGTCCTAGAAAAGGCTGAAGCAGTTTATGATCTCAAAAATACTTTATTTCATATATATTTTTAAAATAAGTGGGGATACAGAGTCAGGTCCGGAAACGGCTGAAGCAGTTTACGATCTCAAAACTACTTTATTTCATGTACATTTTTAACAGTGAGGAGGGGGATATGGTGTCAGTCACGGAAATTGCTGAAACGATCTCAAAATTATTTTTTTTCATATATATTATAAGAGACAGCAGGATATGAAGTCAGTCCCAGAAATGGCTGAGGCAGTTTATGATCTCTATTTCCTTTATTTCATATCTATTTTTAAGAGAGAGGGGTGATATGGAGTCAGTCCCGGAAATGGCTGCAGCAGTTTACGATCTCAAAGTTTCTTTATTTTTTTTATCTATTTTTAAGAGAGATGAGATGATATGGAATATGTCCCCGAAATGGTTGTAGAACTTTACGATCTCATATTTACTTTATTTCATATATATTTTAAAAGGGGGGGAAACTGACATACGGAATACGGACTATGCTGAAATAATAACATTCTTTAGAAATCCATTCTTAATATGGGGGTATCTTTTTAACTATTCTGTACTTTCACCTAAAAATTTAATAAATAAAAACCTGACATATGAAACACGGACCTTGCTGAAATAATAACGTTATAATTTAGAAATTCATTATTAATATAGGGAGAAGAGGGTATTTTTGTTAACTAGTCTGTACTTTCACCTAACAATCTATTAAATAAGAAACTGGCATACAGATTACGGAATTTGCTGAAATAATATTTACATATTTCTTTGGAAAATCTGTTGAGTCCTATTCTAGAAATTATAAAATTTTGATTAAAATTATAGTCTCGGTGGTGTTTGAGATGGGAAAAGAAACACAGTAATGATGAATTTTCTGTTGGAGCAATCCTTACCTAATCACTAACCAAGACAATGTATTTATGTATTTAGTTGGAAATTCTAATGATTCATCCTCTAACAGTTAATCCATTTTTCTTAAAATTATGATGGAAAGAGAAATTAGTTCATATATGTTGTACAATACCCGCCGAAAGTATGTTAAATTGTTTCAGATATGCATTTACATTAGTCGTCAGAGGGTAAGAAATTTATTTAATGTATGTGTTGTACATTATCCGTCCTAGGAATTGTAAAATTATTTAATATTCGTGCTGTTAATCACACGTCCTAGGGAAGTTAAAATTATTTCATACATAATTTGTGTAATTCACGTCCTAGGTTAGGTAAAATATTCTTTTGCTCGAGATAGCAAATGATATATAGACATAAAATAAATTCCCCTCTCCTAAGAATGATAGATATGTTCAAACTTCATTTTTCTCATTGTTTTATTATACGGCTCTGAGCAACGCTGGGTGGTCCTGCTAGTCATCAATATAAACATACATTTACCTCCTGAATAGTTGGCAAACGTCATGCAGAAAATTTTTGAAAATATCCAAAGAATTTCAGAAAAAAAAAGAAGCTTTACAAAAATAAGTAGATTTGCATAGAATATGGCCATCGGGTTAGCTAACCGTAACCGTATCCCTAACCGTAACCGTAACCGTAACCCTAAAAACTTCAACCCTCATTGATAAGCTAGTTAATATTATTCATTGTGTGTTTTTTGGTAAAATATGTCTTATTGTCCAACAGGTCACTGCGTCCATAGATATCAGTTCTAGTTCGGCTCACATAATGTTACCAGGTTTTAAAAATGAGTGAGGCGTCTACAAGGGATATTGCAAGGGTACAGACACCAAAACAGAAACTGATTTGCTTGCAAGCTAATTCGGAGAATCTGACGATATATAAGCAGGCGGTATCTATTGTCTCCCTATTAACTAAAGGTTTTTGTTCTTAAGTCGTTATGTTTGAATAGCAGGAAAAAATATAACAATTAATTGACAGTAATATGCATTATATATTAGAACGACAAACAGAAAACAATCAAATTGAGACGTATAATGAATCCGATGGCAGGTGTGCTCTCCCTCCGTGAGATGTATCACATTTTCAACAAGCATCTGCAAGAATTAATACAGGACCAATCTAGCACACCGAAAGGCCTGATTTTCTTTCAGATAGGGATTTATAATAACTAGAGGTACCTGAGGAAATTCCACAGCGAACTCTTTCATATATAAACATTGCTATTGACATTCTGTGGATGATCAGTGTAAATCAAGACGACCGGATATTATTGTAGTTCTTTTGTTAAAACTGCAAAAGTATTTATCTAAGAAAGCAGCGACGCCTGGTCGTAAAATACGCTTACATATGATTTTTTAATGCATGCAGATTTCGTATAAATTATTATGGCGCCAATCTCTATCGATTCTTACATACTATAAAGTTTATAATATATTATATATAAAAATATTATATTAAAAAAGACACGGATGCTGTTATCAAGTAGACTGTTTCCCTTTAGAGAAAGTATATTGTTCGGAGTTACATTTGTTAGTTTGGGCCTCCAAAGGGATTTTTTTCTTTTTTTTTTAGCTTACTCGTGTAGAACTGTTAATGAGACAGCAGCGGGTGCTTTGAGGGTTAAGATAATCGGCTATGGGTGGGCGTGTACCCCGGTCGTAACCCAACGTACCAGCCGTGGTTTCCTGGAGAGGAAATAGGTTTGGCAATTGAGATAATTTTTATTCCAATTCCAAACCTCTGGGCAACAGTATCCAATTAAGTACATTTTTTCATGTTCTATAGTAAATATCTAGAATCATAAATGTATTAAATTATACATACATACATACATACATACATACATACATATATATATATATATATATACATACATACACACTGTACTTTTTAGTCAAGGTTAGTATCAGTTGACATTGAATAAGTGTATTATGCCAATATATATATATATATATATATATATATATATATATATATATATATATATATATACATATACTAGCATGGGTACCCAGCGTTGCCTGGGTTAACATGAAGCTTCATTTGGAACACACCTGCTATACTAACCATTTTCATCATGGGCAACGTGGATACCCCCACAACAATTCCCAAAATAAAAGAACAGATGAGAACATGTAAATGTAATCGCCCCTCAAAAGAAGAAGCACGTGATACCCTCTTCACCAGATATTTCGGCAGAAGTAATACAAAGAGAAGAAACTATTCTCCGGTTATTATGCACTGGAAAGACCCCCACCCACCAAAAAAATAATTAAAAATAAATCATTACAACTTTTATTTCAATAAAAATAGCAGCGAATGCCCGTTCGATCGCAAAAGACAACAAAAACACAAAAAAATAACCCAGTAGGCATCCCCCGCCAAAAAAAATGAAAATCTACCAAAAATTTATTCCAAAAACAATTAAATAAAATTTTTCGTCATTTTATGTTTCTAATTTAATCCTCCCCTCTCCCCCCAAACAATTGAATTTGTCATATTTTTGGGGTTCGTTTTGTTTATAAAATTGAAAGGTGAAAGTACATAATGATCTCATAAAATTAATTAAATTTATGGTTATTTTATGTTTCAAATTTATTTTTTCAAAATTTCTTCTTTCATATTATTTATAAAGGCCGTTTAAACGTATTAGGCTCCAAAAAGTAGGTCTTAATTTTTTTCAGAGATTAATTGACGTAAAAATTTACCTTGTTTTTAATTAGAAATTTAAGTTTGTAATCGCATAGATTAACGTGAAAAAAGAAAGAAAAGTATTAATTGTGGAATTTAGAGGGGCAGTAGATCTTTATTTTGTTAGATGTTCAACGACGCTGGGCTACACCGTAAAAATTACCGATTTCTGTATAGCTGTTTAAAGAACGATAAAAACAAACCAATGAAATGTTCCGAAGTTTCTAAGGGGCAAAAAACTCTAAAACACTTTCCTTTTTTTTTTTTTTAAATTGATTGGAATAATAATTCCAAATAAATTAACTTAAATATATTATCAATATAATTATTGTTTAAAATTTATTAAATAACAATTTTAAATAGAACACTTATAACAATTCTCTCACTAGAAACATTAACTAAGACACCGCTATTTAATAAAATCGATTTTTCTTAATGTAATATACAAATGAGATGATCTCTTGATTGTATATAGTTTGCAAGAATCACACCACATATATAGAAATAAATGAGAGAGTAAAGTAATGGACCTCTTATATATATTAATCAAATTGTGAACGAACAAACAAACAGAAATACGAATTTATATATATATGGATTGTAAGTTTGGAAAATGTACACAAAAACCCCGGGATAAGGCATTAAAAATTAAAAACAAAATACAGTACAGTATATAATACACATGTATATAATCAAATAACATTACAAATAACACCGTAAAGCGGGGGTAAATACCGTAACCAGGGTCCGGAAAAATATTGTATTCCACATCGTAACCTGAAAAAAAAAAACGTAGAGTCATCGTATTCCGGGGTTTTACTGTATATGTGACAATATTTACACAGGATTTTCCGTGTTTTATCTTCGTGAGGATTCATTAGGCTGAAAATTCTGTGTAGCTCAATTGCCATATATATTTCCAAAACTTACTACCGAGCTCTATTTACGTATCAAGTAATTTTGAAAGATTAATTAAAAATATTTACATAAAATTTTATGTGGATGCATAAAATAATAATAATAATAATAATAATAATAATAATAATAATAATAATAATATGTAGATAGGAAACAAACGTGCCTGATTAAATGACAAAAGGTAGAACCACACTGCTACAGAAAGCCACAGAGAAAGGAACCGTCCCCAGAAAATATAAGGCTATCACGTGCGTGGCCACTATGTAGGAAATACTGACAGCATAACTAAGGGAACAAATCTACCACTCCCTGAATAATCGTGGATTTCTTCCCGAGGAATAGAAAGGATGCAAAAAAAAAAAAAAGAAAAAAAGAGGAACACATGATCTGCTATATATAGATCAAAAGATCCTGAAAGAAGAAAAAAGGAGAAAGAATGTAGCCATGGCATGGATCGACTACAAAAGAAGCGTACGATAGGATCCCCCAAACATGGATAATAGAATGCTTAAAAATGTAAAAAATACAAAGTAGGATCATCAACGTGATTGAAAATGCAATGAGAACATGGAGACTGGAACTGACAGCTGATGGACAACACATAACAGAAATTAACATACAAAGGAGATTCACTATCACCACTATTGTTCATCATAGCCATGATATCCCTGAACAATATACTGAGAAAGTGCCAAGTCGGATACAAGTTCTCTAATACAGAGGGAAAACTGAACCACCTGATGTAGATGGGCGATGTGAAGCTTTTCGCAAGGGCCGAAAAGGAACTAGAGACATTAATACACTCTATTAGGATCTTCAGCCAGGATATCCAAATGGAGATTGGTATGGAAAAATGCGCACTACTAGTTATAAGAAAGGGCAAACTGCAGACGACAGAACTATCATGGAACTACCCAATCAAACGGAGATGAGAGCACTAGGGGTACAAAACGCCTATAAGTAGTTGGGGATTCTGGGAGCAGACACGATTAAAGCAACAGAAATAAAAGAGAGAATTGGAAAGGAATACCTCAGGAGAACAAGAAAACTCCAGGAAACTAAATTATATAGCAGAAACCTAATAAAAGGTATAAATATATGGGCAGTATCACTAGTAAGATACTCTGGACCACTCATAGGGTGGACTAAAGAAGAACTGAGACAGCTCAATCAGAAGATCAGGAAACTCATGACTATGCATAATGCACTACACCCAAAGAACGATATTGACCGACTCTTCGTGAAAAGGAAAGACAGTGATAGAGACCTAGTTTGTATGAAAGACTGTGCGAAAGACATAAAAAACAAAGAACTAGAAAAATACATAATGCAGAACACTGAAAGGATAATTATGGCAGCGAGAGACACTGGAAATATGAACAAAACAGAAAACGGAGACAAAGGATAAGACGAGAAATGCAATATGGGAATAGAAACGACTATACAGACGATTCATAAGAATGTTAAAATTGAGAATAAAAAAAAACACCTAGACATGGATGCAAAACAGGACGCGTAAACAGGGAAACTGAATCCCTAATAACTGCAGCACAATATAACTCCATAAGGGCCAACCACATCAAAGCTAACACCGACAAAACACAAGAAAACAGCAAATACAGACTCTGTGGACAAAGAGACGAAACGATAAACCATATAATAAGCGAATACAGTAAACCGGGCGAAAAAGAATATAAGAACAGGCATGATCAAGTGGGGAGGGAAGTATACTGGGTATTATGCAAACATCTGCATTTCGAACGTACAGACAAATATTGCAAACATAAGCCACCAACAATACTTAAAAACAAAATCACAAAATCCTATGGGACATGGACATACAAACAGACAAATCCATCTAAGCAAGACGATCGGATGTTGTAATAATTAACAAGAAAGAAAAGTCCTGTCAAATCGTAGACTTTGCAGTCCAAACTGATCACAAGGTGAATATCAAAGAAAAGGAGAAACGAAACAAATACATAGCCAGAGAACTGGAAGGGATATGGATGATGAAGAAAATAAAGATAATACCTATAATAGTGGGATCACTGGGAACAATTCCGAAAAGTTTTGAAAAAAGAATGGGAGAAATTGGAATCAGAGGAATGGCTAGAAAGATACAATAACAATAATGAAAACAGTTGAAATATTAAGAAAAACCCTTGAACGCGGAGACTAATACACATGAACCACATGCGGGAACCAGACAAACTGCTGCAGAGGCAAAACGGGAAGAAGCGTTACATGGAACCAAGAACATAGCGAATTTTTCATTCATGCCTGAATGAAAAATTCGCTATGTGAACACAGTTGTTTGCTATTTCTCGTCTACAGTTTAATAGATTTTGAGGTTCTTTAAAGTACAGGATAGCAAATTTTTCATGTAAACTATGCCTCCATGAAAAATTTGCTATCCTGTACTTTAAAGAACCTCAAAATCTATTAAACTGTAGACGAGAAATAGCAAACAACTGTGTTCACAAAATAAAACTTACTCTAGGATAGCGATACAAAATTGCTTTAAAACTAACAATAACAATAGAAAACAAACAAATAAATAAATTAAATAAACATGAATATACATAAACGATCACACATATATGTATGTATGTATATATATATATATATATATGTATATATGTGTGCATGTGTGTGTGTACACATAGGTATATTCATATATATATATATATATATATATATATATAAAAAGGAGGGAAAAGATCTACCTTAAACCACTAACCTAGTTCTAAAACAGATCCTTTGTTCGGTAAAATGCATGCCCATTGGCTGATAGGTGGGGGCGTGGTGGATACTAGAAAGCTGATTGGCTAACTAGAAATCCTCAACATATATAAAAACAAGAAGCAACCACAAAATTCGCGCATAAGCCTGACGAACCCTACAGTGGATGAACGCAGAATATTCAGTGTAGCTTAATCGCCATATATATTTTATAAATTACTAACTAGCTCTACCTACGTATTGAGCACTTTTGAAGTAAATACTTAAAGTTTACGCATAAATCTATACTTTCGTATATTAAATTTGTGTGAGTAAATGAAGTAGTTATATATATATATATATATATATATATATATACTTATATACACGCATAAACACATATGCACATACAAACACAAATATACATACACTAGCATTTACGCCCGGCATTACCCGAGTGTTGGGAGGTGTATGCTGAGCAAAAAAAGAAAAAAAAAAAGAAAGAAAAAGGTAAATTTTTAAAACTTTGACCTCTATTATGCCCCATTAACATTTATCGGTTTGGGCTCTGATCAAGTTATTAAGTTATATCCATGTCCAAGGAACCTATATCTAAAATTTCAAGTGTTTAGACCCAACATTGGCGGAAGAGTTTGGTAGAGTTCTCAAAGGTCAAATCGTTTAACTTTGACCCCTTAACAGCATGATTTCTGGCCGAAAACCGATCACATAGATTTTCCCAAATCTCACTACCCTGTATATCAAATTTCGAGTATGTAGACTAAAAATTGACAGAATTATTGCGTAGGGAAATGTACACAGACACGTTCATTTTTATTGATATATAGATATTCTAGCATGCGTGTTCGGCGTTGCCTGGGTGTTTGGAGGTGTGTGTTGAGCAAAAAATACAGCTCATGCGCCACCACCGAGAATCGAAACCAAAACGTTCAGCTCACGGTTTATTTTGCCTCTGGCGTAAATGACTGGACTATGAAAACATGTTTACTGCAAGGCTAAAAATTAAAACATGAACCAATAGCTACTACGTTATGCATTCGTTGTGCCGGCGTTCGACCTTCACCTGGCAAATTTCATTTTTTTTTTAATTTTCACACTTTTGCGCCGATTTTTCCGGGATAAAACCCAAATATAATTTTTTCATGGATTCAAATAACTTATATATGAGGTTTCATGTCCGTAGACCAAAAACTCTAGGAGGAGTTTCGTAGGCAAAATTTGTGCAACAAAAATATATACGTATACATAAATATATATGGAAACAATTTTGTGTTTACTATAAACTTTTTACGCAAATATTATGCAAGTATAAATCATGTAGGATATCTGCATGAATATAATTACACGTAATAGTTAACTAAAGATGATTATCTCATTAGAAAACTGAAGACACTAATAGGGAATTAATTAAAATGAATTTTTAAAAGAATATGCAAATTAGCTAGATCTTTTGCTAGTGAATGCAATTCTAGCAGCCATATATAAGAAAATTGTATTTTCTTTTTAAATGAATAGAAAAGAGGCTTGCCTTTTTTCTGTTGTTCTTGGCCTTCGGGCCAATTTTATTAATATTATTATCTTTTTTGTATTTTATGATATAAATAAAAAATGTTTTAAAAATTAGCTTAAGTAGGAACAACCTCCCCCTCCCATCCCACACACATAAATACAAATTTAAAAGGGTGACCATGATAAAAGACGCTGGTCGAGAGAAAAACCATTTAAAATTTACAACAGAGACGAGATGGATCAACCAACCTCACCATCCCCTCTTCTTTTTGAGTTGGCATTGTGTCTAAGTTTTTTGTTCATTTTCCCAATTGTATTTTTCTTCCTGTGAATAAAAAATGTAATATCTCAAAGTGTAGTATCTGTTCTCCCAGTTACCTCATTTTTGATTTTTTTTTTCAAAGGGCTCGCCACTTGACCCTCGTTGGTTAAGTTCAGGGTGTCACTTTTGTCACTTTCATGACGCACTAACATTTGTTAGTGGGACCGACCCCCTTTTTGGGGAGTCAGGACCTTTTTGCTCCCCCAGGACCGACGCCATTTTTTGGTAGTCTGGACCCTAAACCTATCCCTTCTTTGGGAGTTTGCCGTTTTCGGGACCGACAACACTTTCTTTGGTAGATGCGACCTGGTCGAGTTAGCTTTAGTTTATTGGGTACTTCGTTTCCTCCTCACCTCTGAGTTTGAAATCGTCTATTCTCTCCTCTCTTAATTGCCTGAGCAGCACTCTGACCTGGCAGGCCCAATCTTTGTCTTCCTTCGCTGCTCTCCCAGTGGATTGAGCAGACTGGGTTCTCTTTCTCACTTCCTTGGGGTTGTTTGTGGGTAGGGTAACGTCGGTAGGGTGTTTCGTTTCTGCTCCCCTCTCTGGGCAGAGATGTCTATCCCCTCTCTCTCTTAATTGCGACGCGGCACTCTGACCCACTAGCACCCACTGCGTCTTCCTTCTCTGCTCTCCCCCTCATGGGGGATTCAAGCTGCTAACCCGACGTTCCCGCAAGGGGAGGTCAAACCTCTGTTCTCTTCTGATCCCCCTCCACTCCCCCCATTTCTCTATTTTTTTCTTTTCTCCCCACTACACATTGGTCCGCGTTAGCGGCCAGGAAAACCACTCCACGATGCCGGGCAGAGGGGACATTGCTCCCTTAGAAAGCTCCCCGATAGAGGGAACAACTCCCATAAACTCAGGAGAAAGCCAGGGTAGGGCCGCAGCCCGCGGAGACCCTGGAGAAGCAACCAACTGGTGAACAACCAAGCTTGAACCCTGCTCCCCAAGAGAGCAACCCCCCGACCCAGGGAGTACAGGTAATGGCCGACGAGGGAACGAGGAACATTTCAGGTGAACCACACTCAGTGGCACCTCTTGCTACTCAATCTTCGTTGGTCAAAGACGACCCCTCCACTCCTGCTCCCCACGAGGGCAAACGCCCAGCAGAAGCGGAGAAGAAATCAAAGGACGAGGAGACAATGGACGTCGTGGGTGGACCACAGCCGATGGAACCCTCGGCTCCTCAGTCCACTACACCATCACTCAAATGTAGCACTCCAACTCCCCAAGAGGACGACCCACTCACGGAAAAAGGGGAAAATGATGAGGATGGAGTAGCTAGAAGGACTAAAGCGCTAATCAATGAAGCGATAGCGTCTTTAAAGATCCTCGGCGGGGTGACCAAAGATCCAGCCTGCTTAAACGCTCCCCAAGAGACCAAGCTCCAACCAGCCACTCCTCCAGGAAGGGAGATACCCAGCAACAAAAGCCTGGCAAAGAACACTGGAGCAGAGGCAACCCCCATAAGTGGTGGAGCACAACAGGTGGCACCCAGGAGCCAACAATCCCCTCCCAGGAAGAAAAAGAAAGAGACCCAGGAGACAGGGACCGGTAGATTGGCAACTTTCAATACCGATTCGCCAGCTCTCATCCCACTGGGCAAACCACCAAACCCCGGTCAGCAGAAGCAGCAACAGCAACACCCAAGCCAGACGACACTGTCCTGGACCCGCATTGCTAGTAATGAAGACATTGAATGGGGTCCACAAACCAAAATGTTCCCCCAGGAATACCGGGACCTTTTCGAGTCCACTTACAAGGACCTCACTGAAGGGAACGTAATAAAACTACCTTCCAGGCACAACAGAGGACCTTAAGAAGAGGATAGTGTCCTTCATCACCTCGGACACAAAGAAAAGAGGCCTCACAGGAGTAGACAAGCACAGCATGGTGGACTTCCTCCTGGATTTGAAGATCCCCGCCAAATACATATGCAGGAGGAGCTACGCAATGTGGGACGTCCTGCTCCCAAACCAAAGAGAGGCCGAAGAGACAGCCAATAGGACAAATTTGCGCTGGAAAAACATCAAACTCCAGCCAGAATACCTTAGCCAAATAGTCACCAATGTCGCCGTGCTGAACGTCCCCTGTCTTCTGGGAGCAAAGAAACTAGGAGCGGTCTTCAGCCAGTACGGGGACGTGGTGTCCGTGGCCCCAACAAGCAAGAAGAGGGACGTCCTGACTGGAGACTACAGACTCCAGATGCGCCTCGACAAAGCTGGATTCAACCAAATACCAGCGACACTGAGGTGCGAGGAGGGGACAATGTCCGTCATAGTAGAGGGACGGAGACCGCACTGCTGGCACTGTCAGGAGAAGGGACACATGGCCAAGGATTGCCCCAAAAGAAATCCGACCAAAGCCCCTACAGCTGCCGACAAGATTTGTGCCCCAGAGACGACAACCAAGCCAGTGGACCAATCCCCCAGCAGTGGATGGGTCACAGTGACTCGAAAGGGGAAAACAAAGTCCCCCAATTCCAGCCAGAAAGTGGACGAAAAACAAGCGCCGCAGCAACAACAACAGCCGCTGCAGTCAATTCCGGACAAGCGACCAGAACACATTGTCCAGCAACTGCCGCAGCCAAAGACGTCACAACCCAAGCAGTACCAACCGAAGCAGAAGCAACAGCATCATCAACAACAGCAAGAGGAGCAGAACAAACCAGCCCAGGAACAACGACTGGCCCCCGGACGAACTGAATCGGGGACCAAGAGAAGGAAGGACTGCTCCTCAGAAGATGAGTCTGCCAGCGAGAGGGAGGGAAAACAAACTTTCCCACTCCCCGGTCCATTCGAGGAACAAAAGAGACAGAAAAAGAAAATTAAAAAGATGGAAGGGGAAGAAAAGGTGGCCCCCACCCCCTGTGAGCTTACACCCTCCCAAACAGCAACAACAAAAAAATCCACCCCCACACCTAAACCAGACACCGCACCAACACCAAACACTGCACCAACCATCACACCAACACCCAACACAACACCAACATCTGACACTGCACCCCCCACACCAATGCAAACTGAACCACCACCCCAAAGAGAAAAAGAAACGAATGAACCCGGGAGAGGGAAGGGTCGCTCTGCCTCTCGACGACCGACTAAAACACAAGAACTGTGTCGAATTGACCCTCTGACGGTGCCAAAGGCTCTCTCACATCGTCAGAGGAAGACT
>NC_136488.1:89691806-89721806 GCF_053919585.1 Euprymna scolopes
ATATATATATATATGAGATATATATGAGATATATATATGATATATATAAACATATATGATATATATATAATACATATATATATATAAAACATATTTATATAATACATCTATATATATATATAATACATATTATGTTTATATATAATACATTGGATATATATATAATACATATGATATATATATATATATATATATATATATATATAATACATGTGATATATATAATACATATGATATATATATAATACATATGATATATATATAATACATATGATATATATGTATATAATACATATGATATATATATAATACATATGAGATATATAAGACATATGATATATATATATATATAATACATATGATATATATATTATACGATGTATATATATAATACATATGATATATATATATAATACATATGATATATATATATAATACATATATATATATATAATGCATATATATATATAATGCATATATATATCTAATATATATATATATAATACATATGATATATATCTATTCAATATATATATCTATATAAGGTATAATATATATATAATATATATATAATATATAATTTATATATATAATATATATAATATATATATAATATATATTTGTAATGTATCGAGACACAGGAATGGTATTTTAGATCTTGCATAATGATGGTTCATTAAAATTTTGGGGTCTGCGTACGCGCCTGGTCCACAAAGAATGGAAATAAAAAATTTAAGAATAAAAAAAACGTTTCAAGTGTTTTTGATATAGATGTACATGAGCTTTACAACTCTCCCTTTTCCTAATCATACTTTCATAAATCAGATTCGAGTTTCAGAGTACACTAATATATATATATATATATATATATATATATATATATATATATATATTAGCGTATTCTGGCGTATTACCATAGAATGAATAATCAGATAGCTTATTTATATATGTAGGAGTATATGTGTTTTCTATTTTAAGATGGCAAAAGGAATTGATTGATGAAAAAACAAACGTATGATATCCCTGGAGTAATATATATTATTATATTATGGCTATATATGTATGTATATATATATATATATATATATATATATATGTATATATATATATAAATACATATATATAAATATATATACTAGACCACCCGTGACCCGTTGGGTCAGTACGTTATATTAGCTATGGAATTCATGTATGAGCGTGACACTTGTGACACTTGTGGCATAAAGAAAATAGTTTCTTTTTACATAACAGAAGCATTTCTATGAAAGTATATTAAAATGAAAAAAGAATATAGATAGATTTCTATGAGTCGTTCTGTTTATTATAATTGTTATTTTTTGTTAAATTACAGTTACTGAATTATAAGTGGTTGGTCATACTTATAGGTAAATATGCACTGAACAGGTATCATAATCCTTATTATAGTTAAATTCAAATTTTGATATATCATCTTTTAAATGAAATTGTTAGTTGAAAGTACAGAATAATAAAAAAAACACCCTCCACATGTTAATAATGGCTTTTTAAATAGAAAATGAAAATAAAATGTAACTTTTTTCATTTAATTTAAGCAAACATTCAGTACCCATTGTGTAAAATATTTAATTTGTATGTTAATAATAAGGTCAATAAAATTAAGACAATTCTTTTCTATTTACATTTTTTGTACAATTAATTTTTTTTAAAGAAAACTTTTGTTATCCTTTTGCTTAATTGAGACTTCTTATCAGGTTCTAACTCTCTTATATCCAGATTAATTATATTTATCAATTTATTTTATTGAATATGTATCGCTGAAAAGCACGGGTGCTTAAGTACTTATTGTACAGAAAATAAATATTGTATTCATATGCTAATAATAAGGTCACTAAAACTAAGACAATACTTTTCTATTTACAACATTTTTTGTACAATTTGAGTGTTTTAAAAAAACTTTTATGTTTTCCTTTAGCTTAACTCTACTGAGTGCAACATATAGTTGACCATGTTGAAAGACAGGTTTGTCTAGATAAACTAAAACTTTATGTAAGGTATGTCCTTGAGACTTATGAATAGTCATAGCAAATGCTAATTGTATAGGAAACTGGACTCTGGCAAACGGAATATTGTCACCTTCAGATAAGACCATTTTCAATCTTGGAATTAAAACGATTTCTCCTTCAAACTGTGATGCAATAATTTTAGCAACAATCAAATTATTATACAGCTCCTCTATTATTAGTCTTGTACCATTACATAAGCGTGGTGGATCAATATTCCTCATACATATGATTGGAGCTCCTTTCTTGAGTTCAAGTTTATGTGGAGGTAATCCTGATAACTCTATCGAATCAAGAAATTCTGTTGGGTAATGTGTAGCTTCTGTTCCGTCAAGAACAGAATTAAATGACAAATATTCTTTGACTTGTCCAGGAAATTTTTCAATACAATTATGATTTATTGCTCTAACTGTATCATTAAATGGTACTAATATGCAATTTTCCGCAAACATTTCTAGATTGTCAAACGAAGGATAAATGTATTCAATGCATTGGTCAACATTATCTGCACGGATTATCAAATCTTCAGGCAGTTCAATCTCACCATTTTCATTTTTTTCAAGTTTGTCTTCACCAATCTTTATAATAAATTTAGAGTATTCATCATCATCATCTTGAACTCTCATGTTTTGTTTTAAATAAAATTTCTTAAATTTACGCCACAAAAACGACTCTTTGATGCAAGCATTGTAAATGTCAGCATCATTTCCTCTTTTTATGACTGGTAGTAGTTGCCTGAAGTCACCACTGCACACCGTCAATATCCCTCCGAATGTTTCATTGTTTCCACATATATCCTTGAGAGTCCTATCGAACGTCTCTAAACTCTCCCTGCTTATCATTGGACATTCGTCCCAAATAATAAGTTTTGCTGCCCTTATCAAGTTGGCTGTTTCTGATTGTTTATCAAAATTACAAACATCATTTTCTCTTACATTGAGAGGAAGCTTGAATCTGAAATGAGCAGTGCGACCACCAGGCATCAATGTTGCAGCAATACCTGATGATGCTACAGCCAGTGCAATTTGTCCTAAGCTCCTTACTTTTGAAAGAAGAAGTTTTATTAAGAAGGTCTTTCCTGTGCCTCCTGGAGCATCGATGAAAATCAACGAAGAAGAGTCTGTGTTTAAGCAACTGCATATAAAGGTGTAGATGATCTATTGTTCGTCATTTAATAAATGTTGATGTGTCTTTACATGTGTCATTTGCTCTGCTATATTGTAACTTTGCTCATCCATTATGGCTCTATTTATGTGAATCACATTAGGTAAATTCTGAGGCAAAGGCAATCCAAAATCTTGCAGTGATTTGTCAGCAGCACAAAGTTTATCATTTATGTACCTCAGCGTGTTGTTGATGGAATTTTTATTGACCATGTTCTGATTGTTGACTTGGATTTGCATTGCATTGTAGTAATCCATTGCTATGGAGTTGGAAAATCTTTCCCACAACTCAAGAGGATTTGAACATTCTGTGTTTAAAAGTATCACAATGAACAGATCCCTTATCGCTCTTGGCATTCTCGTTTTATCTGCATCCTCCATTGTTTGTATCCAGTGGTTGTAATGAAGCAGCGGCGGTGAAAGAAAACACCTCTCACTTTCCCTCTAATAGATTTCAACACTCCTACTCCCTTTTTTAACACATTTAATATTTTAAATTTTTCAGAAGTTGTTACACAAAGCTGTAACAAATTATTTTACATTCTTTGTAGAACTTTACTAATATGTCACACAACCAAATAAAAAGTAAAAAACCCAAAATCAACGACGAAACCAATGCATTAGTTAAGGGGGATAACTCTATCCAGTTTTACATCGCTCCCTTTTTCTCTCTCTCACACATACACGTAACTATTTCTCGCGTACGTAACGAAAACAGAGGGAGTAGGAGTGTTGAAATCTATGAGAGTGAAAGTGAGAGGTGTTTTCTTTCACCGCCGCTGCTTCTATTAATAATGAGTGTTGTTTTTCTTGTTTGTTTACTTTTGTTTTTTAAAAGGGAGAAGTTTTTTTGAAACTGCGATAGACTTTACGAAGTGGAATGTTTTTAGCTGTTAAAAAAAACAAAAAAACTACGGTTGATTTTATAAAATTATTTGTTTATAATGACATGAATTAAAGATTTCTCGCGTACGTAACGAAAACAGAGGGAGTAGGAGTGTTGAAATCTATTAGAGGGAAAGTGAGAGGTGTTTTCTTTCACCGCCGCTGCTTCTATTAATAATGAGTGTTGTTTTTCTTGTTTGTTTACTTTTGTTTTTTAAAAGGGAGAAGTTTTTTTGAAACTGCGACAGACTTTACGAAGTTGAATGTTTTTAGCCGTTAAAAAAAAAACAAAAAACTATTTGATCAAATTAAATGAAATTGTTTGTATTAAAAGCGATATAAAAATTCCGGAATTGGAATAACGGATTGAAGACGTTGCTATTTACGCATGCGCAACCGGATGTTGAAAACCGGAAATCTGATTGCAAACATACAAGATCCATAGAGTTTTAGTATTATATAGATGTATATACATACATATCCATATATATAAATATATATATATATGTATATACATACATATCCATATATATAAATATATATATATATGTATATACATACATATCCATATATATAAATATATATATATATGTATATACATACATATCCATATATATATATATATATATATATATATATGTATATACATACATATCCATATATATATATATATATATATATATATGTATATATATATATCCAGTAATGTTACTGTTGTCGTTTGTTAGATTTTACTTTAATGAAACTCTAGTGTTTATTAAATAGTATTCAATAACAAAAATTACAATTTATAGTAAAAATTCCTTTTTCATATGAATTTTATTACCATTTAAACTTGCATACTGAATGAATTTATACATATATTACGCATATATATATATATATATATATATATATATATATATATATATATAAAGCTAAATCTGTGTGTGTGTGTGTGTGTCTGGTCACGAATAGGCTCCTATATGGTTGACTATTTTAAAAGACTGATTACATATAATGATAGTGTTTTTGATATAGATATACATGAGAATATTTGATAAGTATGTTTTAACTTTAATAGGGATGGTATAATGAAATTGTGGGGTCTGCGTTCGAGCCTGGCCTCCATAGAATGGAAATAGGCACAAAATTTAATGAAGACTTTTCATATCTATCTGCGTAAGTATACTTTGATAATTATATTTCAGTTTGAAGAAATATGGTATAATAAAATTATAGGGTGTTCGTTCGCACCTGACCTCCATAGAATGGAAATATGTCACAAAGTTTAACAAGTTTTTTTTAATATAGATCCACAGAATATTGTGATAAGTGTTTAAGTGAGAAAAGGTATGGTACAATAAATTCTGGAGTTTATCTATTTTATTTTTACTTTCATCATATTTTGCTTTGATTTTGATACCCCCAAATTCGAAGCTATCTCTTTACAACCCTTCCTTTTTCATCTATCATACTTTAATAAATCAGAGTCCATTTTCTGTTGGCTGTTGTTTTTAACCCAATCAACGACGGCTACTTTTGCTAGTATTATAAAAAATGTGGGGTCTGCGTTCGCGCCGGCCCTCCATAGAATGGAAATAGGCACAAACTTTAATAAAGACTTTTCAAATCTATCTGCCTAAGTATACTTTGATAATTATATTTCAGTTTGAAGAAGTATGGTATGATAAAGTTATAGGGTGTTCTTTCGCACCTGACCTCCATAGAATGGAAATAAAATACGCGGAAGTTTCTCTAGAGCTCTTTCGTCTATCATCTCATCAGGAGGAAAATCGATAGCGTAACAAAATAATATTCTTTCGCATATTTTATTTAAAGCTTTATATAAATTTTGTACCTCCAAACACAGACATATATATATATATATATATATATATATATATATATATATATATATATATATATATTACTGTTACTATATATATATATATATATATAACTTTTATTATATATATATATATATATATATATATATTACTTTTACTATATATATATATATATTACTTTTACTATATATATATATATATTACTTTTATTATACATATATATTACTTTTACTATATATATATATTACTTTTACTATATATATTACTTTTACTATATATATATATATTACTTTTACTATATATATATATTACTTTTACTATCTATATATATTACTTTTACTATATATATATATTACTTTTACTATCTATATATATATTACTTTTACTATATATATATATATATATATATATTACTTTTACTATATATATATATATTACTTTTACTATATATATATATTACTTTTACTATATATATATATTACTTTTACTATATATATATATATATTACTTTTACTATGTATATATATATTACTTTTACTATATATATATATTACTTTTACTATATATATATATTACTTTTACTATATATATATTACTTTTACTATATATATATATATATTACTATTACTATATATATGTATATATATATTATTTTTATAATATATATATATATATATTACTTTTACTATATATATATATATATTACTTTTACTATATATATATATATTACTTTTACTATATATATGTATATATTATTTTTATAATATATATATATTACTTTTACTATATATATATATATTACTTTTACTATATATATATTACTTTTACTATATATATATTACTTTTACTATATATATATTACTTTTACTATATATATATATATTACTTTTACTATATATATATATATTACTTTTACTATATATATATATATTACTTTTACTATATATATATATATTACTTTTACTATATATATATATATTACTTTTACTATATATATATATATTACTTTTACTATATATATATTACTTTTACTATATATATATTACTTTTACTATATATATGTATATATATATTATTTTTATAATATATATATATATATATTACTTTTACTATATATATATTACTTTTACTATATATATATATTACTTTTACTATATATATATATATATTACTTTTACTATATATATATTACTTTTACTATATATATATATATTACTTTTACTATATATATATTACTTTTACTATATATATTACTTTTACTATATATATATTACTTTTACTATATATATATATTACTTTTACTATATATATATATATTACTTTTACTATATATATATTACTTTTACTATATATATTACTTTTACTATATATATATTACTTTTGCTATATATATTACTTTTACTATATATATATTACTTTTGCTATATATATATATATATATATATAGGCATAATAAAGAAATCTATACCATACATATTACTTTAATATATATCATTCAAATATTGTAGTGTTTTAATTCAAACATGTTGGTGTTTGAATATATGGTCAGTGGCAGTTTTAGTCATTTAGAACTGCTTTTCTGACCAAATTTCAAACAATTATTACAGTTTTTAGATCACCTTCTTAGCTATATTGTAAAAAAACTTCAATTTCCGTTCAGTAAACCAAAAGTTATGATGAATTTTCTTGTGTTCAAAATCGTTAAATTATGTAAGGGGGTGAGGTACGCTTTTTATGACTGGTTTCCATAGCAACCACATCGTTTCAGCGACTACTGTTGGTACTAATTCACTGCTGTCTCGGAAAAAGAAGTAACGAGTATAACAGAGAGAATGAAAGCATAAATGTGAGATAATTGGTTGGTATTGAAAGTAGACAAGTGCCGTACATTTTTATCACATATGTGTTTATGAGGGCAAATAAATAAGACTAAATTAAACAAATAACAAGTGAATTTAATGGAAGCCTGGAAAAATCATAGATTACAATAGAAAAATTCTGGGGTGAAAAGTAATACGGTTAAGCTTAAACATGGAAAAATAAAGGAGTAGTTGCTAAAATTGAAAAAGAAGAGGACAAACTATTCTCGTAACCAATATAATAAATTTATAACTAAAAATATTGCTGCATTAAGAATTCTTTTAAAAATTCAATTCATAACATTATATAATCAATTCTTTATACTGCAATATTTAAATTTATAAACTTAGTATATTTTTAATAGAATATCCTGTCCTTTTCCAGTTTTAACAACTGGTCTTTAACTTTCCACTGTTTAAGCTCAACCATATTACTTTTCATGTTCGGATTTTTCTATTGTAATATATATATATTTATAAAAATTTGGCGTTTTTGTGTATTGATATTTATATTAAAAAACTATTTTCTATTTATTTAAAAAGAAAATACAACTGTTATATATGGGTGGTGGAATTACATTCATCTGCAAAAAGATCTAGCTAATTCGCATATTCTTTTAAATAATTTTATTAATTAATTCCCTATTAGTTTTAATTTTTTGGTTGTCCCATGGGATGATCATCTTTAGTATTACGTGTAATTATATTCATGAAGATATTCTACATGATTTATATTTGCGTAAAAAATTTATAGTAAATACAAACCTCTTTCTATATATATTTATGCATGCGAATATATATTCGTTTAAACAATTTTGCCTACCAAACTTCTCCATCAATTTTTGGTCTACAGAAATGAAACTTAATATATAGGGTATTCGGACCGATGCAAAACTTTATATTTTGGTTGTAGCCGGTGAAAATTGGTGCAAAAATGAAATTTAATAAAATGAATTTGCCAGGTGATGGTCGAACGACGGCATTACGAATATGCATACATAACACACACAAAATACACACACAGATATATATCTATATCTATATCTATATATATATATATATATATATATAATGGGACAGAAACGAGAGGGGGAGCTAGCCTATATAGACATATAAATAGTAGTGTGTCAATTCGAGCTAAAATTCTTATAGACATTCGGAGTTGTATAGTGGTAAATATATTTTATTAATGAAACAATGGACTGGAAGATATGCTTAATTTTTGTAGGCGTTTTGGATAAATCTACCTACGCTTGTATTTACTTATTATTGATCAGTGCGGTTTTTATAAGTTTTATAGGCCTTTTCGTCTTTAAGGTTTTATTCTTGGGAAGGTTTAAGGTACTTCAGGATATCTTGGGATTTTTAAAATGTTGTTTTGCTGGTGGAGATTTCAGAAAGATTTGTGATTTGATCATCAAATTTGTGTTCTAGAATTAGGAACATAAGATTTATATATGCATCACTGAATAGAGACAAATGAAATAAAATATAATAAACTAAAAATAAATTTATACATTTAGAGTAAAGAATTGTATGCTTGACATATCGATTGTCTTATTAAAATTATACACTGGTTTCTCGTTATAAGGGGATTAGTATGGTTAAATTTTAGTCAATAATTATCGCTTTTCTATTTTGGTTGGGGGTGTCTATTCCGAAAGCCGTTTTTATCACGAGGAGTTTGTGGGTGTCAATTCCGAATGCTGTTCTTAACATAGTAATCCGTAATTTATTTTTTTACGAGGACGCAATGCTTTCACCGGGCAACGCCAGTTAATGGGTCCTGCTAGTTAATATTTTGACAATTGCATCTCCTACAGTTTGTGAGAACGGCTTGATGATAATTTGAACCTGAATACGAAATCTTCGAAATGTAGCTGAAATCTCCAAAATCAAATATGGCGCTATAAAATACTGTGGCTTTGAATTTAATTGTGTTTTTTTTTTCAGAAAGTTGCCTATAAGTAATGCATAAAATTTTTTTCTTTTATTCTCATAATTTGGCGAACTTTAAAAGTTCCTCATTTCCTTTAATAAATATCATTCTTCACCATATTCCTTTTATGCCAAGAAAAAAATCTCTCCAACTTCCGAAGAACACATATCTTTATCTGATGAGTTATTTAGTGAACTTCCGCTATTCAACAAAATATGCATATGATGTACTGCATAATATATGAACAAAATACAATGAGTGTGAATTAAATACATCTTTTCGTTTTGAAATGATAACTAAAGACACATATATATATATATATATATATATATATATATATATATATGAGAGAGAAAAAACGAGAGAGAGAAGTAGAGAGAGAGAGAGAGAGAGAGAGAGAGAGAGATAAAAGTGAAAGAGATGCACCCTGTCTGTTAGATCATAACAACATCCACTAGTTTTTCGACTTTCATTAGAAAAGGTGAACATATAACATTTTCTTAAGATAGTGAAAGCGACTCCGAATCTCTAAATGCCCTCCTCATCTAATGGAAGTTTGAGAACTGGGTCGCCTTTAAAACTTCAAATATATTCTATTTTAATGATATTCATATCATAAGTACATATTTCCCAATTACACTTCATGTACCCAATATTTTTACCAAATAGTACATTCTCATATTCAGTATCTTAAAACTTACATTAAATTAATAGCTCAATTAACTGTTAGTGTAACGCTTTCATTGCCAATGTGTTCATTATGTGTACTTGCGCCATTTATCGTCTGATGCCGCGAATTGTCTTCGTTTTGTTTTCACTGCCACAATGGTTATTCATGCAGTATAGGACACAAGGAGACGTTCGCTGAGAGTATCTTAGTTTTTGGTTTTAGAAAGAGTATTGACTCACACATTAGAGAGACTAATGTTAGCTAATTATAAGGTTAACTTTTTAACTGAATACAAATCAGTGACATGCGGGCGGAGATGTCGAGGAAACATTTAATACTTAGCGCCTATCAAAGTTTTCTTTCTATATTATTTCTGCTCATATCTTTGTTTTGTATAACTGATCTGAATTCTCGTTTTGTTTTACCTGCTATATATGTCACCATGTGTTTAGGTGAAAATTAATATTAGCTAACTTAATCACTAATATACAACACTGGGAGTAAACATGGCGGCCATTTTGATTTATATTTTCTACTGATTCCAGAAAATTATTCCAAGCAGGAAAAAGTATATTTGAAGAAAATAACGCGAATTACATATTACTATTCTTAACAGCATTAGTCAATGTTAAAAAAGTAAAATAGTTATCCAAAATGAAATACTGGTATTATAAAGTGGTGACAAAAGATGAGAAATACACCGACCTTACTTTATTATATAGAAAACAAGACAACTCGTCCCGACCAAATTTATGCTTCTTTATCTTTTGTACCTTAATAATAGCGCAAACAAAATATAAACAAACGGAAAGACTGAATTTACGCGTCTAATATTATTGATGCATTTTTAATTCTCCTTTCTTCCTCGTAAAATAGACATTAAATCTTTACCAAGACATGGAGGTAATTCTGTTGTTTTAAAATTATATTAAATGTAGATAACCGATTAGTCTCAAGGCCACCCGGGTGGATCTCCTACACCCATTTCCATCAGTCAGTACATGTCAATTCTTTCCAGCAGGCAACAGAGTGGCTTTAATGTCCCATGGCAAATTTTCGGCAAAACCATTTCAAAAGTATAAAAAAAAATGAAATAAGACTTTATTATAAAAGAAAACAAAATACGGTTGTTCTTTTTTATTTGTTCGTATATAAAACAAAACTACATGTGAAAATGCCATAATGCCTTTTGTGAGAGAATAGAAATAAAAAGAACTACTGATATATATATATATATATATATATATATATATATATATATATATATATATATATATATAAGCCTTTTTTTTTTCGCTTGCAAGACCGTGAGATTAAATCGAAGAAACTCATTCAGAGAAGGTTACGTTTAGATTTAAGGTTAGCGTTACGGTTAAGGTTAGGGTTGGGCAGCCTTCAAAAATGAAGTTCTCCGGGTTGGCGTGATGAATGCTTCCTATTCCTAATGGAGATTTAATGTCTCTCGGTCTGAAGCTGCGACTAAACAATGCCTTTTATTATCTACTAGCATGGGGACTCGCCGTTGTCCGGGATTTTATGAGACTCAATTATGATTTCAATACTTTTATTGTCATAGAATTCGGCGAAATCCTCCATTCATCAATCAAATCTATTGATTGCCTGCTGTAGTCAAAAACTTTAATTCAAAAATATGAATGAAAACTTGAATGCAAAGGTCAAGAATCACGGTCAAATTTTAAGCATCACGGTCAAAGTTCAAGCATCACGGTCAAAGTTCAAAGATCACTGTCAAATGTCAACCATTATATTCACATGTCAAACATCACAGTCAAATGTCAAACATCAAAGTCAAATGTCAAACATCACAGTCAAATGTCAAGCATCACGGTCAAATTCCGACATCACAGTCAAGTGTCAAACATCACAGTCAAATGTCAAACATCACAGTCAAATGTCAAACATCACAGTCAAATTTCAAGCATCACGGTCAAATTCCGACATCACAGTCAGGTGTCAAACATTACAGTCAAATGTCAAAAATTACAGTCAAATGTCAAACATCACAGTCAACTTTCAAGCATCACAGTCAAACTTCAGACACCACAGTCAACTTTTTAGCATCACCGTTCTAAACAGAAACATTCATTTTGAACACGTCTACTGTTGATTTTGTACACCGGGGCATTCTGCTGTTGCGGTTATAAAACTTTTCAAATCCACTTATGTTAGGCTGTATAAAAGTGTTAACTTTACTGAAAATCCGACCGTTCCTTCTTTAATCGGATTTGCTGATTATCGCTTTTCGATATATTTGGAGGTATTCTGATACAAAACCTCCAGACACATAAAATACATTTATTTAATAACAAAAATAAAACATCCAGTTGTTTTGGAATCCAAAGGAAAAACTCACGCACACACAGAGACAAATGTCTTTTTATATTATAGAAAAAAAATCGATACAATTAGAAATTGGGACGCATTTAAACTGTTGAATATAAAGTAATTTATGACTTTAAAATTCTTAGTAAATGCTAATGTATTTAAACATTGAAAGCTGCTTACATCAAATACATTTATAGAGACGAAAACAACATTGGCTAAACGGAATTAGTTATAATTCATTTGTGCTTACGTCCAGAAAAATAAGGCTTATCAAGTCCTTAGTGTATAGCGTCGTCATAATTTATTCCTCAAGTAAACTTAAAGGTGAGTTGAATAATGTCAAAGGAATTTCCATTCGTAATGGTGACCCGGAGAATTTGATTAGTTATATTATCTATATGTCTATACAAGTGAATATGTGTGAGTGTGTGTGTGTGGGTGTGTGAGGACAATTCTGCAAACTTTAAATTTGGCATGTAGCGAATTCAGCCATGTGAAAAACGTTTTAATCGAAAAATTGGTACGTGGGGTCGTCAGATTTTAAAAAAAATCTGTTTGTCAACTGTTTCAGGAATGAAGATGCGTGAATTGTTCACATTATAGATAACTTATGTTAACAATAAGTAGGTTTGAAAACACTTTTTAAGAGCGTGTCGAGCTGACCTAATGGTTATCGTACTTGAGCCACTATCTTTAGGTTTTAATTTCGATCTCAGCTCGAGTATTTTTTTTACAAGAAGTGAACTGTTTAGAAAAATATAATATAATACTAGCATGCCCATGTTGCAGTTTCTGTATGGATTAAGATATAATATTTCTGCGTATTTTACGACCGTGCAACTAAATAAAAGAGAGCACAAATGAATTATAGAAAGGGATAAAAAACACACGGTAATTTGTTACGCTGAATTTCGGTTCCATACATTCGACCAGATTTCATTCTTATTCCATCCTAGCTCGCCATTATAATAATCATGGAACTTTAAAAGACAGAATTCAGAAAAATCAACAAACACCAAAGAGGAAAAGAAATCCCGTATTTCTTGAAACAATATCAACGTTCCAAAGTGTATGAACAATACGGAATTGACATTTACCATTTGTAGACCCATACGCATACAAAAAGATAAATAAAAAAAGATAATAATAAAGTTTTAAAAATATAATTTTTCCATTAGCTTTGATCCCTCCAAGTATCTCGTTTATTAAAAGAGTCCTTGGATTGGGGATGTCGGTCAGTGTTTGTGCAGACGGATCATTAAGTCTGTGTCTAATTGTTTCCCTCTGTTGTATCGCGTTTGGTTTTTGGTGTCAAGTCTACATTTCACTTGGTTACAAAATAATGCTTTGCATTACACAATAAATAAATAATAGAATTTACGAGTTTAATAATTGCCAGTGTGCAGCTGGCTATGTGGGTTGAACCTCCTTACATTTACAGACGTGCATCAACCATCATATCTCATCAGAAATGAGGGTTTCGTTCTCTCTTACTGCAGGAACTTAGACATCAGAGTTGGAAATACATGACATATGTTAGATTTCATGATCTGACACATTAGTTATTATCATATCATACATATTACCTATTTTAATATGACATATTAGATATTATAAGATTACATATATTAGATTTTATATAACATATTAGATATTCTAATATAACATTTATCAGATATTATGATATATATCAAATATTATAATATCATATATTATAATATCATATATATCAGATATTATATGATATATATAAAATATTTTGAAATTACATATATCAGATATGGTATGGCACATTAAATATATGACACATATTACAAATAACATTGTTACACATATTAGATATTAAAATATAACATACCTCGCATATTATAATATGACATATATTACATATTATAATATGACATATTACATATTATAACATGACATATATTACATATTATAATATAACATTACAAATTATAATATGACATAGATTACATATTATGAGATGTAATATCTATTACAATATGACATGTACTACCTATTACAATATGACATGTACTACCTATTACAATATGACATGTACTACCTATTACAATATGACATGTACTACCTATTACAATATGACATGTAATAACTATTACAATATGACATGTAATAACTATTACAATATGACATGTAATACATATTACAGTATGACATGTAATACATATTACAGTATGACATATATCAGATATTATAGTGTGACATACGTAAGATATGGCAACTTGACATATTAGATATGACAATATACGAGGGGCGTGCAATAAGTAATGCCTCTGACCCACTTCCAGTTGTCTGATTTAGCTGAAATTTTGCATGTGCAATGATTTTTATTTCTAGGGATAATGTGGCAAACTACAGGTCTGAAGTAATTGTGGTTTCTGTTTTACAGGTATTTGAACTGAGTCACGTGTAAAATGGAGCCTGTTGAATGTCGGGCAGTGATCCGGTTTTTGGATTTGAAAGGAGACATACCACAGGAGACTTTTGATGGAATGAAAAACTTATGGTGATAATGCCCCATCATATGACCTTGTAAAACGCTGGCATCGTGAATTCAAACATAGCCGGAATTCTATGGAAACAGCTCCCAGACCTGGTCACAACCCTTCTGCCATTGATGAGGCATCTGTCCGTCAATTTCAGGCTGCTATTTTGGAAGATCGGCGCCAAATAGCCCAAGATGTCAAGATTAGTACAGGGTCTGTGGAAACTATCATTCATGACCATTTGCCTATGCATAAAGTGTCTGCCAGTTGCTCACCCCATTCCAGAAGCGAGAACGCGTCGAGTGCTCGAGGATGAATTTGGAGATGTGCCAAGAAGATGAGTAAAAGTTTTTTTAAAATACTAATTACACAGGATGAAACCTGGCTCCATCACTAGAGACAAAAGCCCAGTCAATGCAGTGGAAGCACTTGGACTCACCACCTCCAAAGAAGGCAAGGGGTCAGCCCTCCGCTGGCAAGGTCATGCTCACAGTCTTCTGGGACCAGTACGGAGTAGTGATGACAGATTTGCTGCAAAGGGTACCACATTACAGATGCCTATTATGCTTCACTTTTGAGGAAATTAAGGGAAGCTATCAAAATCAAGAGGCGGGGCAAGATCAGCAAAGGTACCCTCCTCCTGCAGGACAACGCTTCGGTCCACAACTCGCATGTCGCCAGAGCAGAAGCACGGGCCTGTTTTGATGAAATCCTCCTGACCTTGCACCCTCTTACTTTCACCTCTTCTCAGCATTGAAGTTGTTTTTGAAAGGAAAGCGTTTCCCAGATGATGCAGCTTTGATTTCTGAAGTCACATCGTTGTTGGAGGACCTACCTGGGGTGTTCTACAAAAACGGTCTCCAGAGCTGCATCAAACGATGGGGAAATGCGTAACTCTGGGTGGTTCCTATGTAAAGAAAGACTAATAACTATGCCAAGTTTCTTTGCTCTATTGCTATGGGAAGTGGGTCATGGGCATTATTTATTGCACGCCCCTCGTACCGTATATTAGATATTATAATATAACATGTTAAACAATATTACAATGTTAGATATGAAAATATGACATATATTTATTATGGTATGGTATGGTATATGATATATAGTAGTTATCACTATGGCCTATATTAGTTATGGTAATATGACATATAGTAGCTATGAAAATATGACATATAGTACTTATGACAATACTTGAATGGTAAGGTGTAATACATATATTTTCATCTGAACAGGCACAAATTGCCCATTAATTTAAGGTATTGATCTTCCAAACTTTTTTGTGCTGCTTTGTACGGCTCTCTGATCTAACTGTCGGTGAACGAAGCAGAATCTTTAAATATGTATGAATAATTTTTATGGTGTGTATTTACTTTTTTCATGGTTGTGTATATGAAAAAAAAAACACGTTAAGATAAAAAAGAATTGCAGCTGAAGGTAATCTTGTTTTGCTGTAGATTGATTAATTACATTCTTGAAGGAACATCGAATTCCGCGCTTCTCATTTGTTTCGTTTATTGCTAACTTTGTTCCCCGCCTTGATGGGCTTGGCTTTTGTTCTAGTAAGAAAAGAATAATGTTCGCGTAATTTTCACGGCAAGAAACCGCGTGTTTTTTTTTTTTACTCCATTACTTCTATTCCTCATTCACCCTCTCTTTCTTTTTCGTACTATCTTTCTCTCTGTATTGTTCTATCCCTCCCCCTCTTTCATACATTGTTTATCATCTGTCTGTCTCTTTCTCTTTTTCGCGTGCGCGCATTATTTGCGCCAACCCTCTCTGTGTAAGCAAAGAAAGTATACCCATAATTTAGAACTCATGGGTATTGTTTTTTTCTCCTATTCCCTATACAATTTCTTTTTTTTTACCTCTGCTATTAATTTATGGTCTTTTGACCACGTTTTTAAATGATGTTTTCTCCCCCGTTGCCAATGTTAATCTTGAAAAGGGTTGGCTGAAAGACGTCTCGATAGGTTTTTTTCTGTCCCACCCCTTATTTATCCCTTTTATCTAATTTATGCTTAGGAGAAATATACTTTAGAAGTGTATTTTAGTCTTCATTTTGGAAGTTTCTTTTTAATGGTTTATGTTTTAACTATAGGGGAAAAAACTAAATCCTCAGCAATTAATTATGGCACTACATTCGATGTTATTCAAAAGTGATATAAAATTATGTACCCATATATATATATATATATATATATATATATATATATATATATATATATATATATATATATATATATTCCCCCAAACCTGTTGGTATAGGCAACGCTTACCCCCCAGGGGATTAAAACTTGTTGCTTTGGTTTCAAATGATCTGAAATAGCAGCAAGGGGAGACTTGACTCCAAATATTTCTCGTATCTTATATCTGCCCTCTTTTGGAAATAGGATACGAATTTGAATATCTACAGTATCAAATAAGCCTCATACACTGTGAAATTGACTTTATGTATGAAAACAAAAGAGAAATATTTGAAATCAAGTCTCCCCTTGCTGCCATTTCAGATCATTTGAAACCATAGCAACAAGTTTTAGTCTCCCCTCCATCAAGATCAGAGGTTTGGTGGAAATATCAGATAGTTTGTAATTCATATCCAATACTAGGAAAACAAATGACTATGATTGAAGTATTGATTAAGATACAGTACCTTTCCACTCACGAAAAATCCTTTAAAATTATCATTATTAAAGGTTTTCCTGGATGCTGAAAACGAAAATAATAGTCAAAATACCAGCAACGAGTAGTGTCCAAGATCTGAAGAAATAATAGTTTTAAAAAGTGGGCGGGGTGTCACATTTCTATATTAATTTAACCTAAAATAAACATCCACTTTTTTTTAGCAAAAGTGGCTATAAAGTGCGTGCTCATTTTACGTTATATTAATATAGAAAAGTGATTCCCCACTTCTTAAATAGTAATGTGCAACCTTGAGGGCAAATGTCACATAACCTCCTAACACAATGCAGGTCATTAGCTTTCCAACGAGCCTTCATTTGTTAAATTCAGATCAGTAGTTACTCACAGCCAAATTGAATATTGAAATGCTCAGGCGTTTGGTTCTATCGGCAAAAACTACAGGAAAATTTGCAGGATTTTTGAAGATTATAATACTAGTTTATGGTTAAAAATTTTACGACAATTGGTAAAAAGCCCTATATTTTCAAGCCAATAAAATATGCTCAAATTAGACTACGTTTGTATGGCAAGTTAGCTTTAGTTTTGCTGCTTTGAGATAAATTTTGCTTAAGTTTTTTTTTTTTTTTTGCTTTGGTCAGGCCACTAATATATATATATATATATATATATATATATATATATATATATATATATATATATATATATATATATATATACCGGTTTAAAATAGATGAATGTTTGTTGCGGATGTTTAACAGGGTGGGAACCATAGATTAACTCGAAGCGCCATTTTTCTGAATAAGTAGTGGTAAAGAGGAGAAAAGAACATTGTTGCCGTAGATAATAGTATCGTCCGCAGAAATATCAATGAAACATCTTAGAAAAAGCCGCGCGCGCGTGGTCCCTCTCTGGTGCTGCATGTGAGATGACGCCACACAAAATAGTGAAGAAATGATGAATGTGAGAAGTGTGAAGGGCCAACGTTGCCTTCACATTTTCGCCAAGTAAAAAAAAATCTAATGGATGGGGCTAAAGTTATGTGGTAAAAAGTGTCATTTTTTTGCAATTCTGGGGTATTTGTGACACCTTTTGAGCTCCTGGAAACGTCGAATCCCAGTGAAAATGCACAAACGGTGCAGTTTCACGCCTTAAGATATGTATATTTGAATTCAGCGCCATAGAAAACCACTATATGGACATACATATAAAATTTCTGAGTAATATAAAAAAAGAGCTCCAAAAACGCATGCTTTTTTAGCCCTAAAATCCCAGATGGGCATCCATACTGAATTTATATTAAGAACAATGGTCTCCACATTTTGGCCAACTTTCAGGAAAATCTAATTGTGGATCAAACGCTATGGGGCAAAAACTGTCATTTTTTGGCCATTTGGGTGCATTTTTTAACCTCTTTTGAGCCCCTAGGGACGCCGAATCCAATGTAAATGGATAACGGTGCAGTTTCAGGCCTTAACACATGTATATCTTAGTTGACCACCGTAATAAACCACGAAAGAGTAAGACATATCAAGTATTTGTTGAGAAATATGAAAAAAGAGCCACAAAAGGGGCGTTTTTAGCGCTAAAAATCCCTGGGGATGCAAACCAGAATTTTTCAGAGTCACTCATACTGGATTTATATTAAGAACAATAGACTCCACATTTTGGCCAAGTTTCAGGAAAATCTAATGGATGGATCCAAATTTATGGGGCAAAACGGGCCATTTTTTACTATTTTGGGGAATTTTTGACTAGTTTTGAGCCCCTGAATATGCAATAGGAATTTTCGCAAGTTTTTTTACTGTGCATATCTGTTTAATGAAATACAATCTGTGTCAAAATTTCAGGAAAAACTAATAGATGGTTACCTGGCAATCGTTCAGAATAACGGATGCACGGACGCACAGGCGCCACTGAAAACATGTCCCTCTCCGATAAATTGGGGGATCAATATTGTTTGGGAGATCATTAATGAAGATAAAGAATAGAGTTGAGCCCAGAATGGGTCCTTGAGTCACGCCATCCATGATACTATGTCTTCATACTTCTGTCACTCGACAGCCAGTTTAATAAATCTATCAGAGAGAAAAGATATAAAGGCTGAAAGGACAATTCCAGATATTTCATGGCTGGAAATCTTGTGAAGCATCATTTGTGCCAAATCTTATCAAACATCTTTAATATGTCAAGTAACAATACTCCTGTTTATGGATTCACTGCTCATATGTAATATTATTATCAGCATATATGCTGTAGATCTTTCAGGCTGGAAATCATATTGCTTGAAACTGAGTATGTTTTTTGGAGAGGTTATTGCACCTTTTCTATTCACCACGGATTCGAGCAACTTATTCATGACGCACAGAAGATTGATTGGTCTGTACTGGAAGGCAGAAGACCGATCTCCAATATTATTTAAATACTCAGCAGACTGACGAAATTTCCAATGTGTTCGAAAGCATTTCCCCTTTAAACAGTGTTTGAATAGCTTTGTAAAAATAGGAGCTAGCTCGGGTTGCAGTTTTTTGCGTACTATTCTGCCAGATTCAGTTGCTTTGCAGGAATCCAGGGTTTTAATAAATTTGGCAACATCTCGGAAAGTTATATGGATGTAACTTAGATTATGTTTAGTCTTGGGGAGCAATTCAGAAGGTAGACGATTATGATCACACAGGGCGGAATTTGATGCAAATTTCTAAGTAATTAGTTTGGCTGTCAGATGCTGAGGAAATCATCCCAGGCCCTTTGCTTTTCATTGGGATAGAGGATACACACTTGTTCAGGATTTTATTTGCTATTCGCCAAAACTCATAGAAACCAAGCCTCTTCTCAGCTACTTGCGACTTGCCGGACTGAGCATGTGACTCGCGTTTTCTATGACCGTTTTTCAGTAGTTGTTGGCAGTTTTATGCTAGAATATCCGTTTCGTTGAAAGCATTTGAATTTTTATATGCAATGACTGCTGGACATTCTAGTGTGTAGCAATATTTGTATTTCTGTTGCAATTTCCTGGAGGGTAAGTGTTGCCTATATATACAGTTGACCAATCTGTTAAATAGGATGCTCTAGAGAACACGTTTATTATAAACATTAAACACAGGAGTATTTCCAAAATGAACGCTCAGAAACTATTGTCAGCCATCGATTAGCGATACATTTTTCGATGGAGAAAGGATATCAGAGGCTTTGTTACACTTAAATAGGGCAATCGACTGATCGGAAAATCCTTCCCGGGGATACCACGGAGAATAGACACAGTGTGGTGAGAAAAAAAAAAAAACACATAGAATTTCAAATTATCAAGTACGTGACTGAGTTCCTTAACAATACGTGTTAGATCATAAACAAGGAAGAAATCACGACGAAACTTCCTCTCATAATTGTTTGAGTGGACTAATAATTCAACATTGTGAACATTGAAATTTCCATAGACGTGAATTGGCTGAGGGATGAGCAGGCAGGATATGGGCAATTTTCTCAGCTATACTCTTAAAGATAGCAACATTATTGTGGGGCTGATAGAGGGCAAATGCTGTGCCGCAACTAAGTGGAAGCACATGCAAGGATGTTTGGGTTTTCTCTGGCTATGTTCCTGCCATATGGGAAACCATCCCTAGTCTAGGCACAGATTCCATGTTTATGATGGTCTTGGAGCCAGATTTGGATGTTAGGTTAAAATAATGGAATGCTTGTGAAAATTATGACAAAATAAAGAAAGGGACAATTTCGAGGCTACCGAGAGAAAAAAGTTACTTTTTCGACTCTCGTCTACTCGGTTGGATTGCAGAAATATTTGATTGTTTTCTTTTACGGTATATCAGCCTCTTTCGGGATATTTAAAGCCGACTCCAGTACTTTATGGAAAAGGTTTCATGCTTGGAGTTCTTTTTACCCTCAAATGTTTATTCATAGTTTTTGTTTGGTCGTTTTGTAGTGGAAAATTATTGTTTTTGTTTTGACTTTGCAGAACATGATTGAGTTTAACAAATCAATAAGAAAAAAGACAGCAACATCTATGTTTGGCGCATTTTAGATCAGGAGAGCCTGATCTGGTAGCATCAGTTGGATCGCAGAAAGCGTTGTTAATTTTATTAACGATTTTATGGGAGGGTGATATTATTGTAACGTTCCCCAACATTTTGTAGCCGCAGTCCCATAGTAGACAAAGTATAGAAAAAGAACTTCAACTCGCTTTTTAAAGTTGTAATAACGACGTTTATTCCCGGGTACTTCTACAAAAGTCATCCACGTCTCTAACGTGATCGTCGTCTCTAATGTTCTCTTTCTCCTTTTTTATAGTACTTTTCTTTACCAGTTATGTCTTCGCATGCATTTGCATCTGCGCTCTGCTACATTATTTTTTGGGGAGGGGACGGTGACACATTTTATCTATTGAATCTATATATAAAACGTAAAATAACTGACGATAGGCAGACAACCTCGTATTGATCTCGTTATAAATGTAGCTTATGTTAGTTCAGTTACTTTAAGTTTTTTTAATGTTTTTTAAATCGCCCCGGACACGGCATGGGACCACTTAACGTAAAAAGCTAAAAAAGAAAAAAATATTACGTTAAGGTCAAAAACTAGCCAGCGATAAATATTATAAGGATGGATTCCGACTCGGAAAACAGCATTTTTTCATCCTTTGATAGAAACATCGCCAATGGAATATGAGGACTAAAGAATAAAATAATAGAAAACGAAAGTTACGAAGCAACCTTCTACTCGATTGGATTGCGGAAATGTTTGATTGTTTTGTTTTACGGCATATCAAACATTTTCCAATTCTTTAGTGAAAAGGAAAATTGTCTCATTATTTGATTTGCAGAACATGATTGAGTTTTGCAAAAGGGACAGAATAGAAAATAACATAATTGTTTGATGCGTTTTTTGGTAAGGAATTCTGTATCTTCAAACAGCCTGATGTAGTAGCTCAGTTGAATTGCAGAAAGGATTGTGAATTTTTATTAAGGATTCTATGGATAGATGACATTATTTTGGCGGACAAGAGAACCTCCTACAATCATATGCGTCTATTAAATATGTACGCTAGCGAAAAAAGTACTATTTTAAAGAGCAACGCAAAACCCTGAAGACAGACAGACAAAACTTGTTATAGATATAGGTGGATCATGTAAAACACAATATATATATATATATACAAAAACTCTCTGCAGTCCATAAATTGAAAGCCCACAGCTTCAATAATAATTGACGTCCTGGAGAAGCTGGGAAAGTTTACGGCCGTTTTTGATGGGTCTTTTACTTTAAGTTTCCGCATCTCTCGCATGCGAACGGCTAATTACCAATCAATTTGGAATGGTTGTGATTTGGTTTTTAAAGAAAAGCCCACCAACATTTGTAAAGAAACCGGATCGCTTTCGACAAGTATGTTAGGTAAACACTAATTAGAACCGACAGAAATGAATCAGCTCTTCTTTCCTGATGGCGAATTGTCGTTACAGAAATTGTTGAACGCGCTCGGCGACATATTTAATAAAGGCCAGTATTTCCGAAAAAACTCGGCAGAAAATAGTGCGGAAGTGTTCGTGTTTTGGATTTTATTTATTTTTTTGGTATCGATTGCTTTTGTCGTTCCATTGGTTGGCACATCATGAGGAATTTGTATATATTTTGAGTATTTTTCTTTTTATTTATTTCTCCATGTATTGTTTTTTCCTTGAGGTAATTTCGACTAACGTCTCCGTTGTTGCATTTTTGTTTTAGAAATGGAAATTTGACAGTAAAAGATGTTGACGAAAAATGAAATCTTACATGTTAGAACAAATAAAGGATGAAAGAAATTTAAAAAAAGAAGAAATAAGAACGAAAGTACAGAGAAATAAATAAAGCAGTAAAGCATAAAATAAAGGAAAAAAGTGAAAAAATAAAACGAAAGCAATAAGAAAGCAAATATCTGAAACAAGAAGAAAAATGAACGGAATAAATAAGAATAAAGAATAAAGAATGAAGAAATAAGGTTTTACCAGCGTTTATGTTATGGTAATATTTTTAAATTAGTCGAGCAAGTAACTGCTCGACAAATAAAATGTTACTTGCAGACTACTATTGAGTAATGAAGCCGTATGTATCGCTTCGAAAAAAAATAATTTTTTAATTTCCTTGCAAGATATTTCATGAATTCCTTTGGAATAGTGATAATAATAATCTCCCTGCTCTTCTGCTTCATTTCAGATATTATTTTATATAATTTGATATAATATCGATTAAAAAAAATCTTTTTCACAAAATCATTCCTTAAGAGTTTTCCAACCGGGCAACTATTGATACTACCATGACATAACATTTAATAACTGTCTATTGGAACTATTACTGTTACTACTACTCTTTATTTCTAACAGCATCAGACTGACTGCTTACTAGAATTGTCGACTTTAAGCGGTTTATATTTTCATATCGCTCGTACATTGATTTTTACATATATATATATATATATATATATATATATATATATATATATAGAGAGAGAGAGAGAGAGAGAGAGATAGACAGACAAAGATATATTGAGAGAGAGAGAGAGAGAGAGAAAGATATATGACGAGAGAGAGAAAGATATGGAGAGAGATAGAGAAAGAGAGAGAAGGGGTTTGAGGCAAAATGTTATATGCTAAGATAAATAAAGCATTACACCAAGAAATAAACGTCGATAGCGAAAGGGAGTTGACGGAAAAGAAGCAAGGATAAATAAAGTAATAAAAAAGAATAAAGGATGTTTTCAAGAAAGATCATCAGAAAGCAAGACAAAAATAACGAAAGAAAGGGAGAAATTAAGAAGTAAAAAAAAACGATTACTGATGGAAAAAATAGAGAATGAAAAATAAAAGAAGTAAGAATGACAGAAAGAAGGAATAAACCACGAGAGAGAGAGAGAGAGAGAGAGAGAGAGAGAGAGAGAGAGAGAGAGAGGGGGGTGGAGAATAAGAATCTAAGAAAAAATAACAAAAAACGGAAAGATAAATAATAATAGCAGTAATAAGAAGCCAGTAAAGCATAAAAATAAAGCAAGAAAAAACTAAAAAAAAAAAAAAAAAAAATGAAAGGAAGAAAGGAAAAAGAACAGAATAAATAAGAATAAAGAAGAAAAAAATGAAGAAAAAAGCTTTGGCCAGCGTTCCTGTTATATTTTTAAATATGGAAAATCTGCAGGAAAAGATTTTGAGGAAAAATGTAACATGTTAAGATAAATAAAGGAATAAACCAAAAAATAAACGTCCATAGCGAAAGGAGAGTTGAGGGAAGAAGGGCTAAATAAAGTAATATATTAAAAGCAAGAAAGGATGCTTTAAAGAAAGGTAACAGAAAGCAAGAAAAATAGCAACAAAAAGGGGGGGAATAAAGAAGAAAAAATAAACGACGAACAAAACAATGATTACTGATGACGGATGGACAATATAAAGAATGAAAAATAAAACAAGTAAGAATGAAAGAAAGAAGGAAAGAAAGAAGGAATGAACGATCGGAGAGAGACGAAAGAAGAAGCGAAGACAAATAATAATATCAGTAATAGTAAACTAGTAAAGCATAAAAATAAAGCAATAAAAAACAAAAGAAAGGAAAAAGAAAAACGGAAGAAATAAAGAATTAAAGAATCAGAGAAATCATTAATAAATAATAAAGGGTGGATTTAAAGAGAATACTGGAAGTAAGGCTAATATATATATATATAAGTGAACGTGTCTGTCTGTCTGTCTGTCTGTCTGTGTACATTTCCCTACGCAATAACTCTGTCAATTTTTAGTCTATAGACTCGAAAATTTAAATACTGGGTACTGAGATTTGGGAAAATCGATGTGACGGGTGTCAGCCAGAAATTTGGCTGTTAAGGGGTCAAATTTCAACGATTTGACCTTTAAGAACTTTACCAAACTCCTCCGAAAATTTTGGGTCTAGACACTTGAAATTTCAGATATAGGTTCCTTGAACCTGGATCTTACTGAATAAAGTAATTTGAGCCCGAAACTATAAATTTTAAGGGGTCATAATAGGGGTCAAAGTTTTAAAAAATTAACCATTTTTTTTTGTTTTTTTTGCTTTTTTTGCACAGCATACACCTCCAAACACCCGAGCAACGCCGGGCACCCCTGCTAGTATATATATATATATATATATATATATATATATATATATATATATATATATATATATATATATTCTGAGGTTATTGTTTTCCAGAGGTTAAGTAACCAATGAAGTTTAACAAGGTTAATACAAGAGTGCTCAGTTCCGAAGTAGAGCAGGTTATATTCTTTATTTATTTTTACATAAGTAGTAATATGCTGCTACAGGTTCCCCCTTTTCATGTTTCCTCTTTCCCGTCTCTCTTTCTTTCTTTTTGTCCTCGTTTCTCTCTTGCGTCTATTCCTTTCTTTCCTTATCTCTTTTGATGCATATAGAGATGATATTAGTGGGGTTGGCAACGAAAGTCGTACATTTTTCACATAAAAATGTCATTAAAATTAAACGCATTTTTATAACAAGGATAATCCCGATTAAATCTGAAACCGCTTTTAGCATAGGTATGTCAAATCCACATTTCCCTACTGTTTGAACCTATACACACTAGTATGTTTAAGATGTAGGGCGGCCATCACACACACATACGAATACTTTTCTTTCTAGTTTTCCATTACCTCTATCTCGATATTTAGCCTCCCCACCCTTTCCGCTTCATTCCTATATCTAAACAGATTCAAATCTGCACCCCTATTGGATCTTATTTACGTACAACCAAATCTTATTTTTCACAACATTTGACGGAAGCCCCTGATATTAACTCCCTATGACGAGGAAGACCTGGTGTTTTCATTGCAAGCATTGCTTTCGTATAAGCTGTATCGCCTGATGAGGTCTCTCGTTACAGGTAACTAGTTCACCGAAACATGCTCATGCCTGTGTAGCATCATATTGTTGCTTATGTAAAAACAAAAAGTATACACACAAGCACACACACATACATATATACTTTTTTATTTGTTTCACATAAACATTTATATGTCGCTTCACATTCATGAGCAGGTTTCGGTCAGCTAGTTAAAGTAACCGTAGACGTCTTCCAGCGATAGCTCTTATACAAAAGTAGAATCCGTAATGAAAATTGGAGGGGGGGGGAATAACACAAATATTGATCATGATTGCCGTCACGTGATATTAAAAATAAAATAAATTAACTGTATTTAAATAAATAAAAAAAAAAAGAAACTTTACTTTTAAATGCTTATTTTTTGTCTCTAATCTTTAACTATTAACATTTAATTTTTCGTCTTTACCATGTATATCTAAGATTACAAATTACGTATACTGTGTTATTCTATAAGCTCAAATCTGTAGTAAATTTATAGTAATCCATATACGTTGGTTGGTTGTTTTTGTATTACGGCATATCAACCCTTTTCGGGTTATTTAATGCCGAAAATTTTTTTTAATAGAATATATTTGTTGTTTTCACGTCGGTTTCTATTTAACACATAGTTGGTACTACCACTCCGGGTCAGAGTGGACCTAGGAGCAATGGTAATTAAAGGGTGGCTCCACACTCCCCAAAGTCCACAAGCTGGGTCCTCACCACTGGATAGAGTTTAAGGTCATATCCAGGACCCCCATTGAGGGACTTTTACCCTCTGCACCGACAGGGCCAAATCCATATTCGATATATATAAAATGACGGATGTGTTTACTATACTATGTGTAACATTATTTTTAAATAACTTTTAAATTAATCTTCTTCTTCTTATTGTTGTTGTTTCTATTCACAAAGTTCATGTTTTATCTCGGGAGTTGAGCTGCAATAGCGGACCACACCCAGTGGCTTTTGGTATTGCAACTACCCTACTTTTTCTATTTCATGTCCAACACTTTTCGAATGAATCTGGCTGTTCCAAGTAAACAAGATCTTTATAACATTTCTGTTGTTCCCAAATCCAACTTTTGTCTCCATTTGTCAAAGTCTTTCAGCACGAATCCCAATGTCCCCGCTACAACAGGGATTACCTCAACTACTTTCAATTTCCAAATCCTAGCAATCTCATAGTTCAATTCGGAATAATTGGTGCACTTTTCCCTCCCTTCTTCCCGATGTGAGTATCAAAGGGGCAAGACCGCTCAATCAGAAGGCGCCTTTTCTTACTCTTTTTAACTGCAGTGATGTCAGGCCTAATATGCTTAAGTGTTTTGTAGTTTGTATGGGGAAATCCCATAGAATTTTGCATTCCTCGGACTCCATCACTTTTGCAGGCTTTTGTGTGATTACCACTTGCCAGATCTTTCAACTCCCAATTTTTCGCACAATTTCCAGTGGATCTCTTTTACAACATTGTCGTATCTTATTCCTTTATATTCCTTCTGTTTTAATTTACAATAATTCCGAAAAAATGTGGGACATTGTCTCATCTGCAGCACAACATACTCTTCAACTTGGGTCAATATCTTCACCATATACTCTTTTTCTTACATACCCTGTACGTAGGGCTTGATCTTGAGCTGCTGTTATTGTACTTTCAGTCTTTTTCTTCAAATTACCCTTTCTTAACCAATCGCATGACTTGTCGCTCTTCAGTTTCTGTAGCTTTGTTAAACTGCCCATGCAACGCTTTGTTCTGTTATCTCTCCTGATGCCTTTTCTGGATATCATCTTTGCTCTTTCCATGCTTCTTATTCTCCAATGCTTCCTTCAACATGTTCTCCCGCGATACACGTAAGTACTTATCAAGCCTCAACTTCCGCATAAACGCAATATTCGACTCCGATCCAGCCTCTTCCGCCATCCCGTCTTTATTATTATCATTATTATTATTATTATTATTTTTTATTTTTTTATTATTTTTTTTAATTATTATTTTTATTTTTATTATTTTATTATTATTATTATTACTATTTTATTATTATTATTATTATTATTTTTTTATTATTATTATTATTTTATTATTATTATTATTTTATTATTATTATTATTATTTTTATTATTATTATTTTTATAATTATTATTTTAAAAATTTAAATAGGTCTCCATATATCTGCCTCCACACAAGGACACTTTTCGAATCATTAATGCATGGATTCTGTTGGCTAACGTCATAATTGACATGGCGATGCCTTATGAAATAGCTAGAGAGACGCGCTGGGACATCTCTGCGTCCTCAAGACCCGTTCCTATTATCCAATTTCTTGTATGAATCGTGAATTAAACGATCAGCTAGTGCTCGGTATTTGTCGTATGTTTTCTAGTTACAGCAAATTGAACGAGCCTCTCTAAATTAACAGCAGGTTCCGCAATTCTGGATAGGACGAAAGTTTTCGAGACACGCGGTGTTCAATATGAGTGGCTTTCCGGCTCCAAAAGCCGATGTTATAAAAGTTATTTCCGACGATCGACCGATTCAAACGGTTAAGAAACGCTGCTCCCCGGAATAACGTTGTTTATTTTATAACGCTTTGAAATGAACATACGTTACGTTTTTATTTTACGGCTGGTAGCAATGCACTTTACCTAACAAGCGACGATTAACTCATATTTAAGATTTCTAAGAAAGAGTAGAAGATTCTTGTTCCAATACTATTTGGCTCAATCTTTGATCTATGAAGCGTTCTTCTGCACAGATGAAATTTCGTACAGAATTATTCACTTAAATTATTTTTCTCCATTTCATTACAAGTATAAAGAGTAGCTGGGCATCTTTTCAAATTATGCACGCATCTTTCAGGATACGAGAATTAAGTTTTCGTCATAGATGATGCTTCTCCGGCTAAAGACGGGAACAAGAGGGAGTAAATCATACCAAGATAAAAAAAAGTACGTTATATTTGAGGATTGAATCGAAAATTACCTTTACTTTGAAATGGATCTGACCCTTCGGGGATTACTAAAGTTTCTTAAGTTTCGATTTCCGTTGGCAAGCCCGCCGGGGATGAAGGGTGGCAGATGATAACTTGGGGGTAAAGGAGAATCAAAAAGAAAATTATCAGACTAGTTAAGTCATAGCTTAAATACGATGGAACTCGACCAGAACGCCGACGCAAATTAGTGTCGATAAATAAAATCAGCGCGTTGGGTCGGAAATATGCGCAAGATTTGCAGGTGTGTTTTTTTTTTGGCGAATTAGA
>NC_136488.1:89726806-89729306 GCF_053919585.1 Euprymna scolopes
ATAGTATATGGCATTGACGTAGTCCAGCAATAACAAATAAATAACAAATTAAAAGTGTAATATCAGAACAGATACTACACCTTTTCCGAGAATAAAGCCTGCTCAATGTTAACTAGAATATTTATAATAGAAGCTGTTTCCTTTTAAACATAATTCATCCTAAAACTGAGGAACATTTTAAGGTATGTTTTGCGTGATTAAAATATTAGGTCGGTGCAAAAGGTTTTACCGATTTTAAATTCCATTTTGAAGATTAAAAACTGCGGGTTTTGAAAATCCTTATAACAATAACGACATTAACTCTCGATAAATTGATTCTCACTATCAATCAGTTTATATATGTCTCGTATGTAAATTGTTTTATTGTTTTTTTTTAGGTTTAATTATGAATCAAACTCATATTCAACCTTCTCTCGTGATGTTAACCATCGAAATGGTTTTGTAATCCCCCAAATAAGTGATAATCAGAGAAAGCTAGGCCAGGAAATGATACAAGGAGCAAGATTTCTTCACCAGGACAAACATTTTCATGGAAGATGCCTCACTTTCTGTTGACTGCAGAGGATCGTTTTCAGATGAACATGAGTGTGAATATTAAAAAAAACAAAAAAACAAAACAAAAAAAAAACACGCGAAGCATGCACAGTGAACGAGGTATAAAAAATGACTAAGCTCAGTATCCCCCCACCATTTAGCCCCAAAATCCCCCAAGGGATGTCAAATCCTTGTGCAAATGAAGACACGGTGTAGATTTAGGCCTTTACATATATAAATTTGAGTTCTGCATCATGCAAAAAAAAAAAGAAAAAAAAAAAGAAAAAAAAAAAAAGAAACGACTAAGTCCATCAGTTCCCTCCCTCCCATTTAACCTCAAAGGTCCCCAAGGCCTTAACATATTTAAATTTGAGTTCAGCATCATGCAAAACTGCTGAATGTACATACACACAAAATTTTGGACAAATATGGTAAAATAGTCCCCGAAATGGAATGTTTTTATTAGCCCTCTGGGGACACACCCAAGAGTTATCGCGAAGTATAGACAAACAAAATTATATAGAAATCAGTTAGTTCCAACTTTTCAGAGTTTTATAAAAATCCAAGGCATCAATTTTTAAATAAGCACAAAAGTGTCAATTTTAGCGATTTAAACCCGAACGGAACCTCTAGGGAGGCACCTGGAGTTTTCACGGAAAATCCGTTGTGTTACTTTTTTACTCAAATAATGTTTAATGTTTGTGCAAAATTTCAAAAAATTTCAAGGCATAGTTATTGAGAAATGTGTGGGCAGACGAACGGATGAACGGACACGGGTGAATTTACAGGTCAGCCCTCTTGCTGTCGGGGGTAAAAAACAAAAACCAAAAATAAAAAAACAAAAAAACACAAAACATGAACGAAGTCTTAATAATCTGAAGGTTTATAAATTAATCATGGTGATATGTTTAACAATATGCATAAAATAAATTACAATGTTTAAAATGTCCCTTTTATAAACCGGCTAAAACCTTTGCACCAACCTAATATATAGAAATGGTAAAAAACGTCTTAGGGAAATAAAAGTTTATCAACTTAGCTTTCGCGTGTGTATGTGCGTGTATGCGCGTAAATGTGTGTGTGTGAGTACGGAAAGGCAGACTAATAGTCGGACGTCCATATGTCGTTCTCAGCGTTAGAGTTCACCATAAAATACAATCAGATAAAAAGAGTTCGCAATTAGAGACATAATTATCGCCCTTTATTTTCGTAGCGATGAGCTGAACAGACACTTTTTAGTATTTGAATAAAAGAAACTAACAGTACTGTACTCCTCAACGCCTAATTAAACGAGCACCATAGTTTATAAGATCTAGAACGAAGAAGAAGAAGAAGAAGTAAGCAATAACAAAAATATCTCACCCAGGGGAGGTAACTCTCCCGGTAAACGAGTGACGCAGGAGAATACCGTTCTCAAGCATCAAAGTCATGAATGTGTCTAAAAGATGAATGGAGAATGACGCATTTCAACAATGGGCTTTCCGGGGATTGCTTTATTTTTAAACTTCAAAGGTCTGGGCTGGATTTACTGTCGTCGACGAAATATTGATTGGGGTGTATCCACAAGGTGTAAAACTCCCCGTGGAGTAAACAGCGACGATGATGTAAGTGTGTCATGAAATATACAAACAAAGCAACAGAAATCCAGTTGTTTATTCGATTGTTTTGTTAATGTCCTTTTAGCATTTTAGGCTGAGTTAAAAATAGAGACCACGTGTGATGCAATGGGTCTCGATGCGGACTACAGAATCGACTAGCCAAGTTCGAACCTAGTACGTTCACTTGCATCGTAATTTTAAGAATGATTTCATTTAAATACAAATATATAAACATATACTCGCACATAACTTCATATAAATCCTAGAAGAATAGGTACTCTTGCAGAATTTGACACGGATCCTCGAGATTTTCCGTCAATTATGTCTCGGGCTCGAATGGCAATAACCGAATTAAGCCGAGCGTTGTT
>NC_136488.1:89734306-89741806 GCF_053919585.1 Euprymna scolopes
AGCACATCCACTTTTTACAGGTTACGTATGAATCTGGCTTGGTTAGAAAGTCACACAGACGTAGAAACATAACATATGCTCATCCTTTTTTTGATTATCACTTGGCCCGACGTTTTCACATTAGCATAAAACATACATTGATTTGTGTAAAAAAAACTTCATATATGTGTGTGCGTGCATGTGTATTACAGAAGATCACAGCAATATCCGTACCGTCGGTTTCTAATACAAACAGCAGGAACCTAAAGTAGGCTTCGTCACCGATTATAGGTACCTTTTGTTAGGATTTGAAACCGACTTTAACAACGTTGTTCAGGCAAAACAATAGTTCGTTTCACCTGAATAACATTATTACAGTCGGTTTCAAATCCTAACAAAAGGAACCTATAATCGGCGAAGCGGCCTATTCATAAAACTATGATATCCGTTCACTGAACAATTAAGAACTAATAGGGATTAATAGGGATTAATAGCGATTAGTCACCACAATAGGACATTTAATCTAGAGTTTTTTACGGAAACAACTAAGCAGATCTACTGAAATGCTCTATGGATATTGGTCATGAAAGGTGCAGCGAACTAAATATTATACCATTAATTCGATACGGTTAAAGGTTAATAGGAATTAGTATGAAGTTAGCCCCATAATACAATATTTACTCTAAAAGTTTTCTCGGAAACTATTGAGCCGATCTAGCTCAAATTTTGTACTGATTTTGTAACGATAATGTACAACGAACAAGTGAAGCATGCATACTCCTCCGGGAGTGCACACTGAACGAGGCATTAAAAAAAATTACTAAGTTCAGCATTGCCCCCCCCCCCCACCTTCTAGCTCCAGTGGAGTCAAATCCTGGAGAAAATGAACAAACGGTGCAGTTTTAGGCCTTAATATGTGTACATTTGAGTTCTGCACTATGCAAAAATAGAAAAGTCCATCATTTCACCCCCACAATTTAGACCCCAAAGTCTCCAAGGCCTTGACATATTTAAATTTGACTTCAGCACCATGCAAAACTGCTAAATAGACATACAAAGATAAGTTTGGACAAATATGGTAAAACAGTCCTAAAATGGACTGTTATTATTAGCCATAAAAGAGCCCTTGGGACACACCCAAGAGTTAACGCGAAGTATAGACAAACAAAATATATAGAAATCAGTTAGTTACAACTTTTCAGAAAGTTTATGAAAAACAAAGGCATCAATTTTTTTAATAAGCACAAAAGTGTCAATTTTAACCATTTCCAGAAAGCACCCCCCTAAGGGGGTAACCGGAGTTTCCCCGGAAAATCCCTTCTCTTACTTTTTTACGCATATCAGTTTTAATGTTTGTGCAAAATTTAAAAAAATTCCAAGGCATATTTATTGAGAAAAGTACGGACGGACGAACGGACGAACGGGCAAAGGTGAATTTACAGGTACACCCTCCTTTTGTCGGGGGATCAACAAACTATTATGTGTCCGTACTCTTGATTAAGGATTAGTATGCATTAATAGGGGTATGTTACTACTATTCCACATCTACTATAAGTTTTTTTTTTCGGATTCTACTTGTTGAAAGCACCTATTCTAAATCAACACGTTATAACTTTTTTTTCTAGGCTAAAATGTCTAGTTTTATATTACTAAACGAGGAATCATTTCCACTTAAAATCTAGTTAGTATTATGCATAAAAAATTGAGAAAAAACAATTTCATCCAGTTTCCTTTTAAGATGAACACAACATCAGGTACAATTTGGGCACTATTTTGTTTTGCTGCAGCTTATTTACTAAGGCACATCTCAGGCGCGCTTTTCTCCATTTTACATGCACAATTTTAAATGGATGTTAAATGGGAATGATTTCTCGTTTTGTAATATATCGTACATACAACATGAAACCAGTTTTAATGTTTGTGCATAATTTTTGATCGCGTTCTTTCCCAAAATATTACCTGAAATTCTTTGGTGCACTATTCTACACAAATACCAATTTCCCAGCTGTATTATTCAGTAAATAAATAAAAGGGATACAATTTGAATTCGGTAAAGTAGATTCCTTAATCTAACATTATTATTATTATTATTATTATTATTATTATTATTATTATTATCATCATCATTATTATTATTATGACAACTGAGCATACCCACACAATAAAGCGTTTTAATTAGGCACATGACTTATCCAATAAGCTGAAAAAAGTTGCCATATTTTTTTGGTCCCCCGACAAAAGGAGGGAGGACCTATAAATTCACCCTTATCCGTTCGTCCGTTCGCACTTTTCTCAAAAACTACGCATTGGAATTTTTAAAAATTTTGCACAAACATTAAACATGATACGAGTAAAAAAAGTAACAAAAGAGATTTTCCGGGAAAACTCCGGTTGCCCCCCCCCGGTTGCTTTTCGGGTTAAAATGGCTAAAATTGACACTTATGCTCATTAAAAAAAATTGTATAGACAAACAAACTTCAGAAAGTTTTATAAAAATCCAAAGATTTTTATAAAACTTTCTGAAATTTGTTTGTCTATACTTCACGATAACTCTTGGGTATGTCCATAGGGCTCTTTAAGGGCTAAGAAACCACCCCATTTTTATGTTTGCACAGGAATCATCATTTATCAGAAGGCCACTCGAGGATAAGGGTTAATGGCTATGCATTAGTCAATGTGATTATCGCGTAGTAAACATAAGTAGTGGGAGTTTTCTAAATTGGATTACTTAGGGGGAAGATTCATTAAGAACTTGTTTACGTTGGACTTGAAGACAATCAGATTGTAGTCAGCTGGTAAGCAGGCAATCGAAAGAGTTCCACAGGCGCGCAGTTCTAAGAAATAAGGTTTGTTCATGGAATCTACATTTAGGTTTAGGCACAGGTAAAGAGTGGGGGAAATTATTTATAGTGTTTTTCATGAAAGTTTGGCGAGCGGGAACCATAGATCGAAGCTCAGATGAGCACTAGCCATGAAAATAACGATAAAGCAGAAACAGGCTCGCAACGTCTCTTCTGTGGGAAAAAAGGAAGCAACGATTCTATTTTGAACTCTGTCAAGATAGGATAAGCTGCTTCTTGCAGCTCCTACCCAGACGTGGAAACAGTACTCCGTCGTTGGCCGTACCTGACTTTTACATAGGTAGAGAATTGCATCAGGAGGGAGATATGTACTGGAGTGAGATATCTACTGCAGCGGTAGAAGGATCCCATCATTTTCCCAGCGATCTTGGCAATGGATTTGATATACTTGTTCCATTTCAGACCGGGAGTAAAGGTCAAGCCCAGAAGCTTGTCAAAACATGAAGCCTCCCAAAGACGAGAGCCGTTTATTTCAATTGATACCAGATGGGCATCAGAGCGTTGATGATGTAAAGATAGAAGCTTGGTTTTAGATGCATTAACAGTAACCAGCCACCCCCTTCCCCATTGTACCACGCGCTCAATATCAGAGGAGAGAGAATCAGAGAGAACTTGGTCGTTTACGGTTTTTGATATGCAACCATGAATGGTGGTGTCATCAGCATAAATGTCTACGAATGATGTAAGGATTTAATTTGGAAGATCATTAATTTAGATAAGGAAGAGAGTTGGGCCCAGGGTTGACCCCTGAGGGACCCCAGCATTAATACTGAGAGCTTCTGATTTCTGTCCATAAACCACTACTCTTATAAACCTATCAGAGAGAAATTATTTTATAATTGAGAAGACATTTCCAGCTATACCATAGCCGAAGATCTGCTGAAGTAAACTTTTATGCCATACCTTATCAAAGGCTTTTGATATGTCAAGAGCAATTGCCCTAGAGAGGAAGCCTCCATTGAGAGATTCGCTAATCCTATGAGATATAACTGTGAGCACGTCTGTTGTAGATCTAGCAGAACGGAAACCGTATTGCATGTCACTAAGAAGGTTACTTTTGCTGAGATGGTTGACTATTTCTGTATTTAGCACAAATCCCAACAACTTACTCATTATGCACAGGAGACTTATTGGTCTGTTCTGAGAGGGAGATGAGCGATCACCAGAATTCTTAAATACAGGGTATACTGATGAGATTTTCCAAGTTTTTGGGAAGCATTTCTCCTTAAGACAACTCTTACATAACTTTATAAGTATGGGGGCTAGTTCTGGTAACTTTTTGAGCACTATAATTGGGATGCCGTCAGGGCGACTTGCTTTACTGGAATCAAGGTTTTTTTATTAGCTTGGCAACAGCACGTACAGATATTTGTATGTTGCAGAGCGTGACTTCAGATACACGAGGAATACTGGGGGTTGGCGGCCTTGGTCGTAAAGGTAGAATTAGCTACAAAAATCTTGGCAAAGAGTGTAGCTTTGTCTAACGCTGACGAGATTACCTCAGGTCCAATGATGATAGTTGGGTATAGAGCACATACTTCTGCTGAGGATTCTGTTTGCTATTTACCAAAACTGGTGGGAACCAAGCCGCTGCTCAGCTACTTTGGACTTGACGGACTGAGCATACAACTCTCTTGCATTCTTTATTACATTTTTACAGTGCTTGAAAGCAGCTCTTGTCTCAGTAAATCTATTACGTTGGAAGCAATGGGGAAAGTGATTTCTATGCGCAATGGCAGAAGCACATTTTGGAGAGAACCACGGCTGGTAGTTGGTTTTTTTCTGAAACTTTTCGAGGGTATGAAACGGTCTATACATACAATTAACCATTCCGTCAAGTCTGATACTATAGGGGACACATTATTCTTAAACATTGAACGCAAAGGTAGATCCGATATAAATGTGTGGAAGCTAACCCAGTCAGCCATAGAGTATCGATATACTGTACGATGGAGAGGTACGTCTGAGGATCTATTACATTTCGTTTTTTGTCTTAACTGATACAACAGAGTAGTCGGAAGATCCCAGTGGGGATAACACAGAAGAACATAGCTCAGGGCAAGTTGTGAGAAAAAGGTCTAGGAGACTTGAATACTGGCCGTCAGTGTCAATGGCACGGGTGAGTTCATGAACAATCTGAGTGAGGTCATAAGCAATGGAGAAATCGTGACAGAACCCCCCTCGTCATCAGTCTTGTTAGTGTGGGTTAACCATTCCACATTGTGGACATTGAAATCTCCATATGCATGAATGTTTGGTGAGGGGTACGCAGACAGGACGTGGTCAATTTTCTCAGCTATGCTTTTAAAGATAACTCCACTGTTGTGGGGGCGATAGAGTTCGAATATGAACGCGGTAGTGTAAGTAAGTGCAACCCGGAAGCACATATAGGGTAAGTTAGGATCTTCTCTGGAGATGTCCCTGCCACATGGGAAGTCGTCTTTAATGTATGCACATACTTCATGCCCATGGCGATCTTGCGGGTCAGATTTAAAGGTTAAGTTAGAGTATCCTTTAATTACGAACTCAACTAGGGAAATAGTTGGTCCAATGCCAGGTTCGCTCAGAAATAATAGGTTTAGTCTCTTGTAATAGAGTTTGAACCTCGGGAAGGTTGGAACGTAGACCTCTGATGTTGGAGAAGGAGAAATGGTAATGGGTCTACTTTCGATGGGACTATTTTACTATATTTGTCCAAAATTTTCTGTGTGTGTCTATTAAGCAGTTTTGCACGGTGCTTAATTCAAATTTAAATATGTAAAGGCCTTTGAAACTTTTGGAGCTAAATGCGGAAAGGGGGCAAATGATGGACGTAGTCATTTCTTTTTTTTGCATATGCAAGAACTTAAATTTTCATATGTTAAGGTCTAAAACTGCACCGTTTGTTAATTTTCACCAGGATTTGACGTCCCCTGGGGATTTTCAGGGCAAAATGGGGGGGGAGGGAATGCTGAACGTGATTATTTTTTTATGCCTCGTTCACTGTGCACTCACGGAGGACCATGCATGCTTCACTTGTATTTTTATTATGGCAACTAAGCATCTCCACCCAATAAAGCGTTTTAATTAGGCACATGACTTATCCAATAAGCTGAAAAAAGTGGCCATAATTATTTTTCATTTTATCGGATCAAGGCGTCCACCGACTTTAACGTTTGCGACACTTCATTTTTGTCGTCTTTTTAAGAATTCCGATAGGGATTATGAGTAAAAAACAAACACACAAGGACTCTCACACATTAAAGAACACCATCACAACCATTACAAACCCACACTTGTTTAAAACAAGTCACAAAACTAAAACGAAACAAAAACGATAACTTTAAACTTAAGAATAAACAGAATAAGCTTGCAGCCCTAAGTTTCAGAGAGAGGGAGAGAGAGAGGGAGAGAGAGAGAGAGAGAGGGAGAGAGAGAGGGAGAGAGAAAGTGATGTTTCTTCTTTATTTTTCTTCTATATGTTTATTTGTTTACGAGGTAGGGTGCGATTCAGACGTACACGCCCTCAGCAGTCAAAGGGGACCCCCACAGGAATTGGATGGAATTTCAAAAATGATAAAAAAGAAGAAAGAAATAGAAAATAAGGACCTCCAAAAAATAAATAAAATAAAAAAAAACACACACATTTCTGACGTTTTCGATCCAATTTGATGTCCCCACCCACTTTAAGTTGATAAATAATCCATTTATATACATTTCATAACATTGCTAAAAAAAAAAAAAAAAAAAAGAAAGGGAAATTTGCTCCAGAAGCTATGTGGTTAAGTCTTCGTAGGAGACCTCTTTAAATAGACAAGAACTATACTTAACCTCTTTTAACGCCATTATTAACTTTATTAGACGCCGTAGTTAATCTCGATAGACATTGCGTGTGACTTCACAGGGTAACGTTAACTTCTTACGTCCGTACTTAATCTAGGAGGCGATGGGGTTAAATTTTAAGGGAATCGTGTTTAACTTTCCCATCAAGTTTATGCTGACCCGCTGAATCAGGGGCGCCTCCGTCGTACATTTCGAACAGACTCACTGCATTTATTAATAGTGCTTGGTGCGGTAAATATGATATTCATGCCTAAAAAATGCTACTTCAAAGTAAAAAGCATTTCCTCGGCATATGCTCCGACGAAATTATTGCACTTCGACAATATTTTCTCTCAAGCGTCTTGTCTTTGGAATTCTATGCCTGCTCACTGTTTCCTAGATTGTACCAACATTCAAAAATGTAAATGTAATCTGAACAAGTATTTTTATCTGATTGTGAAAATAATTCTTTATTTAACCACCCTTCTCTCTCTCTCTCATATATATATATATATATATATATATATATATATATATATATATATATTTATATATAAGGAGGGAACCAAGACGAATTAGAAGACATTTTCAATGACGACTTATTAGAATGATAAACGACTCAGGCTGTAAGATAGAGCTTAGGTACGCGAGGAAAAACTTTGACGATACAAAAATATATACTGATGGATATAAGTTTTGATTAAACTTTAATAAGGGAAATACATCAATAAGGATAAGGGATATAAATGGTAATTCGAAACCTAATGCTTCTCATCAGAAGAGGAAAGGGGGTGCAGGATAACAAATAATAAGTATAAAGAATATTTATTCTCTTACCCCTAGTGATGTAATTTCTTTA
>NC_136488.1:89751806-89756806 GCF_053919585.1 Euprymna scolopes
ATATTTCTTTGGCATGTTACCAAATAGTAGCCCTTTACGTCCAAATGGTAGTATGCCTTGTTAGGGGTTAACGTGAGTTAAAATTATATATATATATATATATATATATATATATATATATATATATATAAAGAGAGAGATACAGATAGATTAGTTAGTCATTTTTATTGTCATATACAGTGCCGGCACAAAGAAAATCCGCACTTCTAATTATTTCAAAAACTGCAAATTAACATGCATACATATGGACATATATAGGTACACAGGCGGCAAAAAGTCCGCACTTGTATTTTTTTTCCAAAACAGCAAATTTAAGCTAAATTTAATGTAACTGTTTAAACAACCTATACCTCATTTGATTCGCCTTTTATTCCTCTAAAATCTTATCTGTTCATATTTGACTTTTAATTGAAATATTCTAATGTTCACGTCAATTTAAAAAAAAATAACTCTAATTTAAGGAGACAAAAAAAGAAAGTCCGCAGCAACAAATTCGCTTAAAACCAGCTTAAATTATCGCCCCTAAATCAGTTTAAAATATCAACCAACAGGCAACAAAGCATCTTTAATCGTAATTGTTGTTGTTCCAAGTTATACAACGTAACATTTAGTCCATATGCTTTCTTTTAGTGATCGCCTGGAGATCATTAATCTGGTTTATCCAATCGGGAAATCGGCCGCAGATTAAAATGTGATGAGAAAACGGTACGAAAGACTCTGCAAAAGCACCAACACACTAGTTCGTGATGCCCCTAAATCTGGTCGTACTAGAGTTACTTCTAATACGGAAAATAATACTATCAAGATCCGCAGCGTAAGAAACAGATCTGAAACGGTTCTCCAAATCCAACAACAGTGCAATCTTGTTAAAAAGTGCTCTTTTTCTACTGTCAAGAACAGATTAAAGAAATTTAATTTGAGAGGATGTGTTGCAAGACGCAAGTCAATGATTTCTGTAAAGAACAGAAAGCGCTGTCTGGACTTCGTCAAATCGTGACTCTTCATATTGGTCAAAAGTGCTTTTTAGCGACGAAAGCAAGTTCAATAGGCTAGGCAGTGATGGTAGGCAGTAAGTGCGTCGGAGGAAAGACAAATAATTTAATCCTAGGTACTCAGTTTCAACGCTGCAGGGTGGTGGAGGTTCAGTTTTGGTGCGGGGCATTATTAGTACCAATGGGCCAGGGCCTATAGTTCGTTTGCAAGGTTGAATTAATTCGACCAAGTAGATTAATATGTTGACTGAGCATTTTTACCCTACTTTGGTCGGAATTTGGATGATAATCCCATCTTCATGCAGGATAATGCTCCCATTAATACAGATGGCAATGCCAAGAGGTTCCTCAGTCCTATCGATAACTTAAGGCATTACATGAAGCAACAGCTAGGCAAAGATAAAATTTCAAATTTGCAAGAACTTTGGACAAAAATTAAAGAACAGTGGGATGCCATTTCCCAGGAGTATTGCTTCAGTTTAATTCAAGGAACTCCCAAAAGATTGCAGGCTGTCAAATTGCAGAATGGCTATGCTACTAAAAATAATTAACTAGTTTAATGAGGTCCTGTTGTATTTGTGTTGCATTACCTTTAAAGAACAATTTTCCATTGTGCGGACTCTTTTAGCTTCCTAAATTTGAAGTTATTTTTTAAAATTGACGTGAACACTAGAATATTTCAATTAAAAATCAAATATAAACAGGTAAAATTACAGAAGAATAAAAGGCGAATCCAATGAGGTATAGTTTGTTTAAACAGTTACATTAAATTTAGTTTAAATTTGCAGTTTTGGAAAAAAATACAAGTGCGGACTTTCTTTTTGCCGCCTGTGTACCTATATATGTCCATATGTATGCATGTTAATTTAAATTCGACAATCTACTATTTTTAGAAGAGTAAAAAGAACATATTCGTTTCTATAACTATATCGAAATAGGATGGGGGTAAGACTTTAATTATTTCATACAAAAAAGTAATAAATTGATACGAATCGAATGATATTTTAAACCAAGAATAAGACGACTGTGTGTTTTGTTACATGCGAACTAGTGTCCCTTGCGTGTAGTAGTCGATCAACTTGTGCGTTACGTTCGTTGTTGTGGTAACCATCGACCTGATATTTGTCAATCTATTATTATAGAAAGCCTCCAATGAATTAATTACGAGAAATGACAGCGTAGGAACGATACAAGCATTGTGCGAAACGAAGCATGATGATTGTCAGCTGATAGCAACTGTCTCTTGAGGGAGACATTTTCAACAATTCATGACGTTAGAGTATTGTCGGTACACGTACGTTCTTGTATATCTAAATATCTATAAAAGTGAAAGAGTCTGTGTGTGTGTGTGTCTGTACATTTCCCTACGCAATAACTCTGTCAATTTCTAGTCTACAGACTCGAAATTTGATACACAGGGTACTGAGATTTGGGAAAATCGATGTGATCGGTTGTTGGCCAGAAATTTGGCGATTAAGGGATCAAAGTTCAACAATTTGACCTTTGAGAACTCTACCAAACTCCTCCGACAATTTTGGGTGTAAACACTTGAAATTTTAGATATAGGTTCCTTGGAAATGGATCTAATAACTTGATTTGATACCAAAACTATTAATTTTAAGGGATCATATTAGGGGTCAAAGTTAAAAAAATATGACCGTTTTTTTTTTTTTTTTTGCTCAACATAAACCTCACAATACCCGAGACACGCCGGGCACCCATGCTAGCATATCGATAAAAGTGAAAGTGTCTGTCTGTCTCTATGTGTGTCTGTGGGTGTACATTTCCCTACGCGATAACTGTCAATTTTAAGCCTACAGACTAAAAATTTGATATACAGTGCACTGAGATTTGGGAAAATCGATGTGATCGATGTTGGGCCAAAAATTTGGCGATTAAGTGGCCAAAGTTCAACGATTTAACCTTTGAGAACTCTACAAAACTCCTCCTACAATTTTGGGTCTAAGCACTTGAAATTTTGGATACAGATTCCTTGGACATGGATATATATTAATAACTTGATGTGAGCCCTAAACAATGAATTTTAAGGGATCAAAGTTAATAAAACTTGACCGTTTTTTTTTGCTCAGCATATACCTCAAAACACCCAGGCACCTATGCTAGTATATTACATATTTTATACATATATATATTATACATATATATATTATACATATATATTATACATATATATATATATATTACATATATATATATTACATATATATATATATATTACATATATATATATTACATATATATATATATCTTACACATATATATATATATATATTACATATATATATATTACATATATATATATATATATATATTACATATATATATATATATTACATATATATATATAACATATTTATATATATATTACATATATATATATATATATATTACATATATATATATTACATATATATATATTACATATATATATATTACATATATATATATATTACATATATATATATATTACATATATATATATATTACATATATATATATATATATTACATATATCTATATATTACATATATATATATATTACATATATATATATATTACATATATATATATTACATATATATTACATATATATATATATTACATATATATATATTACATATATATTACATATATATATATATTACATATATATTACATATATATATATATTACATATATATATATTACATATATATATATATTACATATATATATATATATTACATATATATATATATTACATATATATATATATATTACATACATAGATATATATTACATACATAGATATATATTACATATATATATATATATTACATATATATATATATATTACATATATATATATTACATATATATATATTACATATATATATATATTACATATATATATATATTACATATATATATATATTACATATATATATATATTACATATATATATATATATTATATATATATATATATATTACATATATATATATATATGTAATATATATATTACATATATATATATTACATATATATATATATGTAATATATATATATATATATGTAATATATATATATATTACATATATATATTACATATATATATTACATATATATATATATTACATATATATATATATTACATATATATATATTACATATATATATATATTACATATATATATTACATATATATATTACATATATATATATATTACATATATATATATATTACATATATATATATATTACATATATATATATATTACATATATATATATATTACATATATATATATATTACATATATATATATATTACATATATATATATATTACATATATATATATATATTACATATATATATATATTACATATATATATATATATATTACATATATATATATTACATATATATATATTACATATATATATATATTACATATATATATATTACATATATATATATATTACATATATATATATTACATATATATATATTACATATATATATATATTACATATATATATATTACATATATATATATATTACATATATATATATATATTACATATATATATATTACATATATATATATATATTACATATATATATATATTACATATATATATATTACATATATATATATTACATATATATATATATATATTACATATATATATATATATGTATATTACATATATATATATTACATATATATATATTACAAATATATATATTATAAATTATATATATATTACATATAGATATATATATATTACATATATATATATTACATATATATATATATATTACATATATATATATTACATATCTATATATATATTACATATATATATTACATATATATATATATATTACATATATATATTACATATATATATATATTACATATATATATATATATTACATATATATATATATATTACATATATATATATATATTACATATATATATTACATATATATATATTA
>NC_136488.1:89761806-89769306 GCF_053919585.1 Euprymna scolopes
TAAAGATATGGTTATAAAACTTAGGCTCTTGGATCCCGTGCCCAAAGCGGTACTTAAAATTTTTATTTTTTCTGATGATACTACGTACGGTAGGCGTAAGAAAGTCAACAGTAAAATTGTATATGCATTCCTTTGAGGAAAAAGCCTGGCAATCGATTCAGAAAAAAATTTATTTACTTATTTTGTTTGCTTAGGTGCCAGCTTCTGATTACCAAGAAGCATAAAACGGGAACCACTCCCACAATATGTAAAGCACACTGTTTTCCAGCTTATATTTTGCCACCCATTTTGTATAAAATTACATTCTAATATTTTAATGTGTGCGTATACATAAATAAAATTAACATATATATAAGATATGAAAATATATATTGCAATAAAGCTATATAGAATTTTTTGAGCTTTGATGACTCACTAGGCTTATGCACAGAATTTCCACAAGCTTTTATACATCTTTCACTTTGACGGACTGGCCATGGCACTCTTCACAAATCAACGCCACTTACTCCAGTTCTTCGCTATTCTTAGCAACTCAGCCATGCTAATGTCCGCGAGGTCCTTCACGTTCTCTGACATTCTTGATTTTGGTCTTCCACGTCCTTATTTGCCGGGAGTTGTACCAAAGAGCAGATCTTTTGTTAGGTCGTCTGTTTTGGTCACATACCTCAAAAATCGCAATTGTCTGTCATTGATGTTGTCTAATAGTCTTCGACATGGTCCAATCTTTTCAGAACCCATTCGTTTGTTCATTCAGCTTACACGAAGTAGTCTGCAGTAGCACCACAATTCAAAAGCAGAAATTTTACTCTTGTCGTCTCTCTTCAAGACCCAACATTCGGCTCCGTATGCTGCTATTGAGAATACGAAAGTTTGCAGGAGTTGTTTCTTTGTGCGTTGTGAAATGGGTATGTCTTTCCAGATATTGGTCAGCGCAATAATTGCTGTCTTTGTCACTGCAATACGTCGTTTTACCTCTTTGGTGTCATCTACTTTGTGAAAACTGCACCCAAGTAGTTGGAATCTTTTACATTTTCAACATTTTGCTTTTCCTCGATTAGGTGTTCACCATTTGGTGTCTGTATTGCTTTCATTGCCTTTGTTTTGCTGACGTTGTAGAAGAGTCCTGCTGTTTCGTTGGCAACTTTTACCTTGTTGGTTAGTCTTGTAGTTCCCGAGTACATGTTGCAATCAGAACTGCTTTGTCAGCGTATTTCATGTTGTTTGATTCCTGCTGGGTGATGCATCAGTGCTTCTCGCATTACTTGTTCGGAAATATATATTGAAAAGTGGGGCGACATTATACATCCTTGCCTAAAACTCTGGTCAATTAAAAAGAAAGTGTGTCATTCCGTGAGTTGTTCTGATTGTTTCTTTCTGGGACATATATAGATTTCTGATGAGATCAATTATAGGAATCCTATATCTACCATCACATTCCAAAGAACTTGTTGTTCCACTGTGTCGAAAGCTTTTTTTATAATCTACGAAAAAGAGGTAAACATCTGTTCCTACCCTCCTGTTCTTAAGTATCATTTTTGGATTGAATATTTGGTCTACTTCCTTATCCTGGTCTGAAACCAGCATATTCCTCTGTTTTTCGGCAATTAACTATTTCCGCATCCGATTTGCTATGATTTTTAATATGGTTTTACTACTGTGGTTAATCAAGGCGATAGTTCAGTTGTTGCTACATTCAAATGTTTCACCTTTTTTCAGAAGTATGACGAATATTGATGTTCTCCAGTCAGATGGCCTATCTTTTTGTTTTCAAATCGCTGGATATATTTTGGGAAAATATTGCATGACGTTGTTGCCACCTTTCTTCAGAAGTACGGCTGGAAGATCATATATCCCTGGATATTTGCCCTCCTGCAAATCTGTAATCCATAAAAAGAAACATTCGACAGCAAACCACAATTCTACCATATAAAAATGATTTTCAAATAAACAAGTGATGCATGCATGGTCCCCCGTGGGTGCACAGTGAAAGAGGCATAAAAATGACTAAGTTCAATATCTGCTCGGCCCTACCCCACCATTTAGCTCCAAAAGTCTCCAGAGGACGTCAAATCCTGGTGAAAATGGACAAACGGTGCAGTTTTAGGCCTTAACATATGTAAATTTGAGTTCTGCACCATGCAAAAAAAGAAATGACTAAGTCCATCATTTGCCCCACCCCATTTAGCCCCAAAAGTCCCCAAGGCCTTAACATATTTAAATTGGAGTTCAGCACCATGCAAAATTGCTGAATAGACATACACAGAACATTTTGGACTAATATGGTAAAATAGTCCCAAAAATGGAGTGTTCTATTAGCCATAAAAGAGCACTCTGTGACACACCCAGGAGTTATCGCGAAATATAGACAAACATAATTATATAGAAAACAGTTAGTTACAATTTTTCAGAAAGGTTTATAAAAATCCAAGTCATCAATTTTTATTTTTAAAAAAGCACAAAAGTGTCAATTTTAGCGATTTTAACCTAAAATGCATCCGGGGAGGGGGCAACCGGAGTTTTCCCGGAAAATCCGTTATGTTACTTTTTTTACTCATATCATGTTTAATGTTTGTGCAAAATTTCAAAAAATTCCAAGGCGTAATTATTGAGAAAAGTGCGGACAGACGAACGAAGTTTAGTCTTTAATGTATGTTCCTTTATTTATCAGTACACGCCTTATTCGTTTTTTGCATTAATCTAATTAATGCTTCTAATCAATAAATGGTCATCTTTATACGGTAGAACAACTATAATTATGGTTTGCGATCGCCATTTAGACTTTTTATCGTATTACAGAACTTTTGGCCAGTAACGTACACACGCACAAAATCACCATTACATAAAGATATAGGGAAAACCATAGCGATTTCAAAATGGTGGCTTGAACAAAAGTACTATTCTTTATTTTAACAAAACTCAAACGACACACATGAGCGCGTCTTTATGGTTTTGCGTGCCCTGTCAACAATAGAACCAACTATTGAGCACATAACGTATCCTGTATTTGATCAGCATGGTATGTGATCTGTAGATCTATATTGGCAGAGGTTAAATCATGACCCCAGAGATGACAATGGACCGGAAGTGAGATCTCAATAACGAAGACGAAAGCTCCTTTATTTTTTGTTTTTGTTTCACTTAAATGCTGGTATTGAAAATGACATCAAGATACACATGAGAAATACATTCATCATATTGGTGCTTTTTTAAAAACGTGTGTTTAGCACTTATCAAGACCTAGAAGCCAATCAAGGATAAAGGTTCATGGATGTCAGGTGAGATAACATCAGTGGTGGTAGCGACTGGATAAAAATAATTTCTTTAACTTGTTTTTGTTGGACTTGAAAATGGGCAGGTTATAATCAACTGGAAAGCAATTCCGCGATATTGTGTTCCACAGACGAGCAGTTCTGGAGGAAAAACGCTTTGCTTAGGAAATTTTGTTTTAGTTTTAGGCACAGAAAGTGAGCAAGGAAAATTGCTGGTATTTAGTTTCAGAAAGGCACATGTTTGCGTGAATTTGTTAAAGGGGAAGACTATAAAGTGAAGTTCAGCCGAAATGAAAATAACGAGAACAAAGATAAATGTTTTCTTTCATATCTTTTGAAAGGCAGATTTTAGTTGTACATTAATTTAGAAGCACATGTAATATGCATATAGATCGGATGCATATTTTGTACAATGATACGTTTGGATTTTATATTTATAAAAACGAAATCGAAAAAATATCCTCCCAAGTATAACTTAAATTCCTGAACAGTCTTGTATCATTTTTATATCCCAAAGATTAAAATCAAGACATAATAATACTAAACGTTACATCTAGAATCCTTATTTTAATTTTAATCTCAAACCATTAAATGACTGATTCTTGAAAAAGTCTAAAATTTAAGGTTCATGCTTAAGATGTCTTAAGAAGAGGAGCTTGCTTAATTAGTATCTAATGACTGTAGATAAATTAAAAGCTGAAATATTTAACATTTAAATGGAAAGTTGTGTTCTTTATATGCCCATTAGAAACCCGTTGGAATCATCCAACAGAACTGGAATTTAGAAAATATTAATCAATTTGTGTTTTATATCCATATTTGAAAATTTCACAAATTTCGAAACCATCTAATTATTCACAATTTCGCAGACCTTCTGTGTATAAACCTAAATTAAATTATGACCCACATTTTAGCCTTTTTCCGCCTGACAAATGTTTAATGAAATAAATAATACTTAGTTAATTAATTTAGGAGTGGATCCGACACATAGAAGTGTATTCATTTATAACCCACAGTACTCGCACAAATATTCATTATAAAAATCATAAAATTACGTCAGTTATTAATAATTATTGTCATTTCTGATTACCTAAAGAAAGAAGTAATACCAATCGTTACCTTATTTAGAATGGATGATAAAAAATGTTAAGAAAAAATATATAGTTTGTTCTACAGTAACATTGAGCACTTTTTCCAGGTTTTTTTACCACTTACCATTTAATTATTGAACATATATATACTAGCAGGGAAGTCTGACGTGGCTCGGGATTGAATGTTGACAAACGAATGTTTCACACTCCCATATTTTTATTGTCATCGAAATCGGAGAAATAGCTAATTTTTCAATCAAATCGATTGATTGCCTTCCATAGTTTGGGAGCCATCGCGTTGCAAGGAGAGGAAGCTTCACATGCCTCCACCCAATTGAGTTCATAAAATTATTTTTCTACATAACAGTTTAAACTAAAGTTTACTATGCGAAAGTCAAGTGCCATGGTTCAATTATGATTTAAAAAGAAACATTCATTTCGTATGCGCCCCTGCCATATTATAGAACCTACTGTTAATTTTATATGTTGGTTATTTCTGCTTGTGTAGTAATGAAACTTCTCAAATTTACTTGTGTGTTATGTTGTATAAGGTTTTAACTTTGTTTCAACTAATCTCCCCATTCTTTGATCGGATTTTTCGATTATCAATTACGATACTTATCGAAAATATTCCGGTATAAAAAACAATCTAAGAACATTACCAGATACATACATTTGTGCTAATTTAATAAAAATCTGCCAAGCCTTTTTAGAGTCTATAGGGAACGAACTTATACACATAAAGTTCCTTTTATATAACAGTTATATATGCATACACACATTATATATATGCATACACACATTATATATATATATGCATACACACGTTATATATATATGCATACACACACATATATATATATATGCATACACACATATATACATATATGCATACACACACATATATATATATGCATACACACACATATATATATGCATACACACACATATATATATATATGCATACACACATTATATATATGCATACACACATTATATATATATATGCATACACACATTATATATATATATGAATACACACACTATATATATATATGAATACACACATTATATATATATGCATACACACATTATATATATATATGCATACACACATTATATATATATATGCATACACACATTATATATATATATGCATACACACATTATATATATATGCATACACACATTATATATATATATATGCATACACATATATATATATATATGCATACACACATTATATATATATGCATACACACATTATATATATATATGCATACATACATTATATATATATGCATACATACATTATATATATATGCATACATACATTATATATATATATGCATACATACATTATATATATATATGCATACATACATTATATATATATATGCATACATACATTATATATATATGCATACATACATTATATATATATGCATACATACATTATATATATATATGCATACATACATTATATATATATATGCATACATACATTATATATATATATATATGCATACATACATTATATATATATATATGCATACATACATTATATATATATATATGCATACATACATTATATATATATATGCATACATACATTATATATATATATGCATACATACATTATATATATATATGCATACATACATTATATATATATATGCATACATACATTATATATATATGCATACACACATTATATATATATGCATACATACATTATATATATATGCATACACACATTATATATATATGCATACACACATTATATATATATGCATACACACATTATATATATATGCATACACACATTATATATATATGCATACACACATTATATATATATGCATACATACATTATATATATGCATACACACATTATATATATATATATATGCATACACACATTATATTTATATATGCATACACACATTATATATATATGCATACACACATTATATATATATATGCATACACACATTATATATATATATGCATACACACATTATAAATATATATGCATACACACATTATATATATATGCATACACACATTATATATATATGCATACACACATTATATATATATGCATACACACATTATATATATATGCATACACACATTATATATATGCATACACACATTATATATATGCATACACATATATATATATACGCATACACACACATATATATATACGCATATATATATATACGCATATATATATATATATATATATATGCTGAGAAATGGTAAATTTTATATTTTGATGAAGGCTGAAATACTTTCCGTTGGTTACGGTCACGCTCTAGCAATCATTTCATCTGAGTAGATTCCCCCGAAACGGTGTAGATGCCAAACCCGAACCTGGTAGATTGGTGTTCCACGGGTGTTTGGAATGCTTATTATGTCATTAAAAACGATATTCTTTTGGAGTTGATTGAGATCTTGGCGAGAAGTGGGGGATTGGTCGAGGCGGTACAGGCCAAGTTGATTTCAAGACGTTCTGCATCGCGTCGTACGAGGAAAATGAGATGACCCTCTCGGTTGGAAGGTTGAAATGTACACCAGGCATTTAATCAACTCGTGTGTGATTCAGCCTACGTGAAACGCAAACTTGATGGCAGGAAGCGCACTCCCTCTAGGATTCTCATATGCTTATTTTCATGCGGCTATGTCATACGGGATAGGCTGCGATGTGTCAGTAGTATAAAGAGGATATAAATTTGGCAGAAGACCGCGACAGAGCAGCGGTTATGATGATGATATTTGTAGTTGTTAAGTCTTTACATAGCATCACAGCCGTCATAAGGTGTTACTTTCTACATTATTATTGTTACACACTTGGGGTTCTCACACTAGCCATCATCAGGGATTATTCACTCGCAAATACCGGCGGTGCCCACTGAAGACTAGGTGATAACAAGTCTCCCCAGATTTCCAATACTCTCCAACTCTTTCGGTTATCTTTGCAAATGTCTTTGCATTATCGATACAACGCCTTTCCATTGATTTCTCGGTGGCATATATCATTAGCCTTTAAATAAACATCATTACAATCCCAGCCTTTTTGCACTGTTTCAGTGGAGGTCTGATTAGTACTCTCTGACTTTCAATCATCCTTT
>NC_136488.1:89779306-89781806 GCF_053919585.1 Euprymna scolopes
CACACATCTATACGTATATATATATACACACATCTATACGTATATATATATACACACATCTATACGTATATATATATACACACATCTATACGTATATATATATATACACACATCTATACGTATATATATATATATACACACATCTATACGTATATATATATATATACACACATCTATACGTATATATATATACACACACATCTATACGTATATATATATACACACATCTATACGTATATATATATACACACACATCTATACGTATATATATATACACACACATCTATACGTATATATATATACACACACATCTATACGTATATATATATACACACACATCTATACGTATATATATATACACACATCTATACGTATATATATATACACACATCTATACGTATATATATATACACACATCTATACGTATATATATATATACACACATCTATACGTATATATATATACACACATCTATACGTATATATATATATACACACATCTATACGTATATATATATACACACATCTATACGTATATATATATACACACATCTATACGTATATATATATACACACATCTATACGTATATATATATACACACATCTATACGTATATATATATACACACATCTATACGTATATATATATACACACATCTATACGTATATATATATACACACATCTATACGTATATATATATACACACATCTATACGTATATATATATACACACATCTATACGTATATATATATACACACATCTATACGTATTTATATATACCAACATCTATACGTATTTATATATATACCAACATCTATACGTATTTATATATATACCAACATCTATACGTATATATATATATATACACACATCTATACGTATATATATATATATACACACACATCTATACGTATATATATATACACACATCTATACGTATATACACACATCTGTACGTATATATACACATCTATACGTATATATACACATCTATACGTATATATACACATCTATACGTATATATATATATACATCTATACGTATCTATATATATACACACATCTATACGTATATATATACACACATCTATACGTATATATACACATCTATACGTATATATATACACACATCTATACGTATATATACACACACATCCATACGTATATATACACACACATCCATACGTATATATACACACACATCCATACGTATATATACACACACATCCATACGTATATATACACACACATCCATACGTATATATACACACACATCCATACGTATATATACACACACATCCATACGTATATATACACAAATCCATACGTATATATACACACATCCATACGTATATATACACACATCCATACGCATATATACACACATTTATACGTATATATACACACATCCATACGTATATATACACACATCCATACGTATATATACACACATCCATACGTATATATACACACATCCATACGCATATATACACACATTTATACGTATATATACACACATCCATACGTATATATACACACATCCATACGTATATATACACACATCCATACGTATATATACACACATCCATACGTATATATACACACATCCATACGTATATATACACACATCCATACGTATATATACACACATCCATACGTATATATACACACGTCCATACGTATATATACACACGTCCATACGTATATATACACACGTCTATACGTATATATACACACGTCTATACGTATATATACACACGTCTATACGTATATATACACACATCTATACGTATATATACACACATCTATACGTATATATATACACATCTATGCGTAAGTATATACATATTTATATACAGATATACACACATATGTATATACAGATATACATATATAAATGTATATACATAGATACATATATAAATGTATATACATAGATACATATACAAATGTATATAGATATATGCATATATAAATATATATACATATATATAAATGTATATATATATATATAAATATATATATCTATATATCTATCTATCTATATATCTATAAAAACAGAGATGTGTGTGCCACAGACGATTTCTGATTGGTTAATCCAATAATCACATCTCCTAAAAAACTTTGGTTCCTACGCTCTTAAATTTACCATAAAATATTATGGCCTTATTTATTGTCCATCTTGGAAGGGTTTAATTTTTTCCTAACTTTCCATTTACAAATTACAAAATTATGAAACTTTCATCAGCCATCCCAATACAACCTCCGACACCACGTCCGCCATTCTGGCACTAGCCGCACACACGTACACACAACACGAAAAAAATGCTGTCCTACCCAGCACACGCGCGCACACACACACACACACACACACACACACACACACACGTTTACTACCGTCCTCTTTAAATCACGTTTTTTTGAAGAGACGATTTTTTAAGCTGTTGACACCCATGTTTTAAAAATCTAGCAAATAATAATTTTCCTGAAATGTTTCAATAT
>NC_136488.1:89789306-89864306 GCF_053919585.1 Euprymna scolopes
AGAGAGAGAGAGAGAGGGGGGAGGCCGAGGAACACTTTTGATTTCGATAATCGTTTGTTTAAGGTAGAACACGATGGGAAGGCGACCTGCCGTTGCCAAACATGTCGACTACAAGACGTTTATTTGTTTTGTCGGGAGTTACCATTCCTTTAACACAATTCCATCAATACCAACGCCATCAAAACCATTCCCACCATCTCCGCCTACTAAATATGGACGTATTTACTTTTAAGATGCCTGCTGTTAATGGCGAAACGTGGGTTGGACGATTACATCTGTCCTAATGGATCTGATGCAGTTAGAGAAAGATGTTTCATATATATTTTTCATTCTGTTTACATTTTTTTGTATAATTTGTTATTTCTTTCTCTGTCTCTGTTTTAAATTTCTTTCGGTGCTTCTGCACTTTTGTTACCGCGTCATTTTTTTTTTTAAATAGCAAGTTAAATTCAAGTTTTACGATATCTTTTATATTAAATTTTTAGTGAAAATAGAGAATAGTTAGAAAACACCCTCCCCTCCTAATGTTTAGAATGGCGTTCTACATAATCTATATATTAATACGATAACGTGTGTGTTATTTTCTATGTCACGCTTACATCTTTTTTTCTTCCGAATATCTGTCGTTTAATTATTATGACCTTCCATTTCTTTAATAAATAATTATACCAAAAATTTTTCATAAGTTTTGGTTTCGGTTTCGATTATAACTGACGGCATTAAAGTCATCTATATTTTTTTTAATAAATAATTTTACCAAGAATTCTTCCTAAATTTGGGTTTCGATTATATCTGAATAAACTCAAGTTAAAAAAAAAATATATATATATATTTATTTATTTATTTATTTTCTTCATAAGTTTCGGTTTCAATTCAAGCTGATGCCCCCCAAGTCATATGGATATATTTTTATTTTTGAAATCACAACTTTATAATATATAAGAATTGATAGAAAATTGACTATGATAATATATACGGAATATGAATAAATTAAAATATATTTAAGCATATTTTACGATTGGGCTACGTTGGGCGTTCCTGCTAGCTTAGATAAAAAAAAAATGCAGTTTTAACAGAAGACCTACAATAATATCATGTCGTCACTATTTACATCCACAGAATGCCAACACCAATATATTACATATGAATGAGGCCGTTGTGGAATTTCCACAGGTCCCGCTAGTAACGTTATTAATTCAGCGCAGAAACAGACGTGCATTAGTAACTTTCTTTCTACCGTTATATTCTTTCGGTTCGTGGTTCTTGATATGACCTTAAACTATATCCGATGGAAAGGCCCCAGCTTGCAAGCTTTGGGAAGTGTGGATCCATCCCTAAATTGCTATTCCTCCCAGGTCCACTCTGACCCGGAGTGATAGTACCTGTTAGGGTGCAAACTATGGGTTAAATAGAAACTGACCTAAAAAAGAAAACAAATATATTCTACTAAAAAAATTTCTTCAAAATAACTGAATTCGGCATTAAATAACCTGAAAAGGGTTGATATGCCGTAAAACAAAAACAACCAACCATCAAAAATCTTTCGGTTCTTATTCGTTTTTGCTGTTTCTCTCTTTCGCCCTGTCTTAATTTTGAATGTTTTCTTTTTTTTTGTGTATTGTGTGATTTATTTCATCGTTTCTTTCTATTCGATTTCGACTTTTTTGCACGCTTTTTCTTGGTTGTTACTTTATCATTCATTTATTTTTACTTTATTTGCATTATTTGTCTTATTCTACTGTTCTCATCTTGAGTTTTATTGCCACAACGTTTCCGGGTCTAGCTTGTCGAACTCGAAAACCTCTATGTCGAACTCGGGAATCTGCACGGATTATCAAGCGCAACTCTTTATTTAATTCACAGGGGAAGCTTACTCTTATTGCGTCTGTCATGACCTGGTAGCAATCTTACATTAATTGCTATGGCACATATGTTTGGATTAAGGTGATTCGTTAGAGGTGTGGTCATGGTTCTTCGGATATAAAGTTTGGTTTTGTTGTTTTGTTTTACATCATATCAACCCTTATTTAATGTTATTTAATGCCGAATCCAGTTATTTTGCATTTCGTTATTTTGTAGGAAGTTTTTATTCGTCAAGATCTATGTATCTTCAATCGCTAGTTTGTAGTGTTCGATTTGGTTGTTTTATAGTGGATTTTATTGTTTTTTTTTCTTGCCCTGCAGAACATGAATGAGTTTTGCAATACGAGATGGAAAAAGATTACAGTATTAATGTTTGGTACATTTTAAGTTAAGAAACCAGCCAGGAAGTGAGAGAGATAGAAAGAGAAAGGGGAAATGGGAAGAAGGAAAAGGAGGAAAATGTGGGTTGTTGTTTTGGTTCTTGGTTTTCTAGAACATAACTAAGTTTTGCAAAAGGAAGTAGAAAACCAAAAAAGCATCAGTGTTAGATGCATTTCGGCTCAGGAAGCCAATATATTCAGACAGCCTGATCTCGTAGCGCCAAACATTAATTACTGATTCTGTTCTTAATTTCCGATGCCAACACATTTAACGATTTCCTTCTAAATCTCTTATTCTAATGCTGTTATCGATTTTGTATTCCAATAAGGTACTGATTTTCTTTTAAATTTCCGATTCCGATACAATTACTGATTCTGTTCTGAATTTCCGATTCCGTTATACCTATTACAGTTCCTTTTAAATTTTTAAACATTTATTGAAAGTTTTATTGATTTTTTTTTGAATTTGCAAATTATTGTAAAAAAACGTAATATCCGCCTAAATTTTCGCAAACACACACACAAAAAAAAAAATTTGGCTGCATAATATAAATCTTTGTAAATATTTTTCTGCAAAGTTTATTGAGAATTGTGAGAGGACGAAATATTTATCTCTCTTTTAAAACAAAGTTGATTTACATTAGTTCTGTCATTAGTTGGCAAAATGCTACTAGAATATTTTTTTCATAAACAATTGAAAATAGTCGACGATTGGAACTCAGAATAAAACATATTATATACATCAATAATAAACAAAGCTTATCTTCATCTTAAGAATGAGTTGTTAAATAATAATTTTGCTATTTAGAAAACTATTCTTAACATAAGAAAGTCGGATGACTTCGTAAAAGTATTCTTTACGTTCGCTATATCAAACGAATGTTCATCTGTTTATTCTAATTTTAAAGTTTTGGTCGGTTATTGCTATTTGCAAAATAACAGACATGTAGTAGATGGTTTTATTGGAAAGAAGATACAGATATTACTACTACTACTAATAATAGTAATAATGGCAACAGTTTCGATTAACACACCCAAATAAGATTTTACTTTTTTAGGTGATTACATATTAAGATGTTGAAAATATGGTGCAAAGTATAAGAAAATAAACATTTTAGTAATAAAAAATGGGGAATCAGATTCGAGCATAAATTTTATGTAAACAATCATCATTTCCGAGCCATTTATAAAAAAAAAAAACTTAAAGAATTGCGTAATCCACGAATCTCGTCCTGTTATATCCTTTTGTATATTTCTTTTCTCACAGTTTAAAACGGACTAAGGACTTGCTTATTTTATTAAGAAATTAAAATGTTATAACAGAAAAATGCGATTTAATTTCCACAGGGTTACTAAGTTAAACATATTGCAAACTTATGGTTTGCAAACTATCAATTATGAAAAGAAATTCAATTATATTAGAGTAAAAAAATAACTACAATAGTTACATGAAAAACGGGGATCATAAGCTGTTTACCATGAGACCATATGTATGTGTGTGTGTGTGTGTCATCCACATACAGTACTGTTTCGCAGCTCATCAGTGCGGCTAGACAGGTTATTGCCTCAAGCCAGGACCGAAACCCGACCGCCCAAATGACAGTCAAAGCTTCTCACTATTGAGCTAATTTCATGTATAAATTCGCATATAAATAGATCAATAATACACACACACACATATATAAAACAACCGGTTCGTAAGCCAGGTTTAGGATTTCCATGTGCGCTATGTACTCTCCACTTATCTCGGCATTGTTTCCAGTCGGCCTTGGACTCTGCTTGCCACTGGACCCAAGCAGTGCCGATTCAGAAGAGGTGTGGTTGGATATTGCGCAGTACTTGCCTCACAATTGCCGCGCAGTTACCCTTACAGAGGTGTCCATTGTCTATTGAGCTTGAACGGAGGCCTCAATATATATATATATATATATATATATATATATATATATAATTATTTCCACAGCCAACCAACGTCGTAGCTCACAAGAGCCATGACAGCCATGCCATGACATGACAACCAACGAATTTCGATTCGAAATCCGGCCCTCTTGCCTGCGAGGCAAGCACTCTGCCAACTGAGTAAACGCTTAGCACACAAGAAATTATATTAACTAACACAGATCAAGCAAACTGCGGCGTGTGTGTGTATATATATATATATATATATATATATATATATATATATATATATATATATTACAGGCTGGCTACAGTAGACTAGAAATTGTACAGGGTGACCCGCCCAAAACGGACCACAACTCTAATTAGGCCCCGTTTCTTAGTGTTTTGTCCGAATGAAATGAAACTTTGGTCATAACTAGTTTATTATATTCAAAACATCACATCAAAACATTAGGGTCTTTGGCCTTTTTTTTCTCCGTTGACTGTAAAATGCTCAGCAAAACAATTGAATGTCCTGCTTTTTTTTGTCACCCTGTAGTACAGAGGAGCAACATTTTTTTTATTGTTTAAATTACCTGTAGTGTTAGAAAAGATGTTGGAAGTGCTCCCCATTGACATCTATGCATGTTTTGTACACGTTTAACAACGTTTGCATATACTGCCTGTGGATCTGCTCTGGTGATTCTCCTGATAGCGTTGGTAATGTTCTCCTTTAATTGGTCTAGATTGTGAGGATTATTGGCATACACTCTTTGTTTTAAATCCTCCAAAGATGAAATCACACGATGACAAGTCCGGGGAACGTGATGGCCATAACATTTTGCTTATTGTTCTTTCTTCCGTAAACATTTCATGAACTCATGTCATTGATTTGTTAGACGTGTGAAATGTAGCGACATTTTTTTGGAAAAATAATTGCATTTTGTCTTCTGGTGTCAGCTGGTCGATAAGAGAATGATTAGATAGATCGGGCAACTTTAAAGTAGGCGGCTTAATCTGAAAAAAAAAAGAATCGATTAGAGAAAGATTATAATGATCGGGCTACTTTTAAATGGACCACACTGATATATATATATATATATATATATATATATATATATATGTATATTAAGGTTTATATTTGTAGGTAATACGTATTTCCCATCTTTTTCATCAGCACACATGCGTATATGTTAAATGCGTATTTGTCTGCGGAGGAAAAACCTGATTATATATATGTATGTATGTATGTATGTATGTATGTGTGTGTGTGTTTGTGCGTATATCTATGTATGTATCAATCATTTATGTTATCCGAAGCGAAGCATCTACTTATTTATTAGATGAAGAAAGCAATTAAAAACATTAACGCTGAATTTATCTCCTTCGCTGACAACGTAAAACCACGTTATTTTTTTTTTTATCATTCACAATGAAAAATAATCCAAAACTGAAAATCTACTCGCTAGAACTAGCCTAGCTAATCTGGTAACTCACTAAAAAGTAATAATATCGCATACCAAATTAAATACCTCGTGGGAGAATTTCTCTAAAACGTGAAGACAAGCAATGCATATTAGGCATGATGAGATTCGTGGATTGAGCAAAGTGGGAAGGGACATCGCCGAGTTTCTTTCGCGATAATGCAAAGGGCTTCATAAAAACAGATCGGCGATTTTGCTTAATTAAATACAAAATCGAGCACGGTGATGGTCACTAAATCTGAAATTGAAAATTTCGACCGGTGTTACCCTCGCCTAAATCCCTCTCAAATGCCCTACTGTATCCTTGCCTGCTTTTTATCTTTGCGAAGAATTTTGTTGCAAATACTTTACTTATGGACAAATATTAATGCAGGCTGATATTTTACTATTGAAATTTAAAATATTTTAGAAATTTTTTAATTATTGATTATTATTTTTTAATGAAATAAAATTATATGACTAAAAATTGATTTTTATGAATGGAAATTTTTCTGGACAAGATTTAAGTACATAACAAATCAAACAAAAGCGTAAAGATATATCCAATATGCTGACAATTGCCGAGAAAATTGTGAGTCGTCGGAATTTAGAAATTATATTTTCCAGGTAGTCTCACATATATAAACATGTATTTTTTTTATTAGCTGCAAAAGTAACGAGAGATTAAGTTATAAACAAAAGTAAGCTATAAAAATTAAAATGATTCGTTTTTAGCATCGGAAAAAAAAAGAAAAAAAATCGATTCCGAGAGCGATTCTGATAACCCTCAAACAAAATTGCTGAATCCGATAAATCGTCTCGACACTAATATATATATATATATATATATATATATATAAGTAATGTGATTTATAATTTAAAAGTTTTAAAATTTTTAAAATTTAAAAATCAAAATTTAATTAAATTAAAAATCAGTTTCATAAGAAGGAACAACAACAAAGTCAATTATCTGTACGATCGTTTCGGAAATCCGTGCTTTTTATTTGTGGTATACATGAAGTCACGTAGAATAATTATACATAGTTTTTTTGGTAAGCACGGTCTCCTCATCAGCAAATTTAGGAGGATTTCTATTGAATTGAAAAGACACCAAAAATAAACCTAGCATTAAAAGTAAGGTAGATGAATCTGAAAAATTGAAGTAAAAGGTTTGGATATAAAATTTATAAGAATATTAATAAGAAAATTGGTATAGGTTAGAGATAGAAATGAGTAGAAAAAATATATATATTTTTGAATTTACATAATAAATTTGATTTAAAAATATATAGATATATAATTACCTTTTGGTTTTTCTTTTTTTGAAATCAGGAACTGTATTTAAAGTAGTCATTTAGATGTTTGCTATAGCTTTTTATTTTATTGAATGATGAATTTTAAAAGGGCGACGCTCGTGCAGTAAATTGTTTCCGTTAGCGTATTTTGATTTAGAGACGCTACAGTTAATATCTATAGAGAGAGAGTTTTTTTTTTTTTTTTTTTTTTTTTTTTTTTTGCAAGTTTTTAAGGGGAGATAATTGTCATGGCTTTATTTATTATGTGATTTACGAGTCTAAGGGCGGTAATTGGTTTAACTTAATTTATTTAAAAAAAAAAAAAAAAAAAACAAAAACTATTTTTACTAATGAGTAATTTTTAATGATTTAAGGTGGTTTATATTTATTAAATTTAAACCAACGTTTATGATTACACGATAGAAGCTCGTGTCTTGAATTTACTAGTTTGGTTGTGCTTTTTATATATCTTCATATTTTAAAATTTTTTTTTTTTTTTTTTTTTTTTAATAAATTAAGTTAAACCAATTACCGCCCTTAGACTCGTAAATCAAATAATAAATAAAGCCATGACAATTATCTCCCCTTAAAAACTTGCAAAAAAAAAAAAAAAAAAAAAAAAAAACTCTCTCTCTATAGATATTAACTGTAGCGTCTCTAAATCAAAATACGCTAACGGAAACAATTACCAAAAAAACTATGTATAATTATTCTACGTGACTTCATGTATACCACAAATAAAAAGCACGGATTTCCGAAACGATCGTACAGATAATTGACTTTGTTGTTGTTCCTTCTTATGAAACTGATTTTTAATTTAATTAAATTTTGATTTTTAAATTTTAAATATTTTAAAACTTTTAAATTATAAATCACATTACTTAATATTGAATTAGCTCTAGGACATTTAACTATCGAGCTTATTATATATCTAAATTACAACGAGCATTTCCTGTATTTTAATTAAACTAGTAATTTCACTATTACATTAAAATACACTTAGCTCTTTAGACTATTATTCTAATCTCCTTTAAATTATATATATATATATATATATATATATATATATATATATTAGCAGAAGTACCCGTCGTTGACTGAGTTCAAAAACAGCCTACAGAAAATGGACTGTGATTGATGAAAGTATAATAGGTTATGAAAAAGAGGGGGTTGTAAAGAGATAGGTTCTGATACTCAAAGATTTTACCCTAAACAAAATATGATGAAAGTAAAGATAATTTTCGCGAAAATATATTTTTTTATATCAACTTTGTTTCCATTCGTAGCCAAGAGTGACACACAAAATGATATTTCCTTACAAAGAGAAAATGTTATATATAATATAAATATACAAGAAATAAATGTTACCATAGTCAAGAAAAGTTACTTTTATGGTTGAAAAGTTTATTGGTTTGTATTTTTAAGTAGTTTGTTAAAAAAAAAATTTAATTCACGAACCGGTTTAAAAACAAAAACAAAATGGCAGCGACTTTGAAATGGAGAGTCCCGTTTTCAATTTGAAGGAGGGGCACCTGAGCATTCTGTGTTAACAATTTAAGAGAGTTTCGTCAACGTATGGAATATTTTGGAATATTTATAAACATATTTTATGTTTTCCGTTATTTTGTGCTTGAGGAATATTCCATTATGGCATGTGTAGTTTATATAAAAATTCATTTAAGTAGTTATCGCCTCAAATTTCGTTTTAATTTCGGTTCGCTGAAATTATTTCAAGTAAAGAGCATTAAAAACTATTTCAAAACAAAAAAAAACATGAATTGAACTTTTATTGACTATGGTAACATTTATTTATTATATATTTACTTTTTCGGGTAGTCATTTGTTGACTTTTCTGCTAAACACTCTTACTAAATAATATCGACGAAATATCGAAAAACAAAGAAACAAAAACAGTTTTTAAAAATAATGAAGCTTTACTTACTTTAGTAAAATAATTCGAAACACCAAAATATGATATTAAAAAAATTAAACACGTAATTACTTTAGCTTTTTTAAAGCAAAGTATCGACATAAATATGAATAAGAAGAAAATGGCGCCCTTTTCAAGCAGAACAGCTTCGTTTCAGTTTTACAGTATTGAATGATGTAATATTGCGCCGTCAGATTCAGGGTTGTACTATTGTAATGTAAAGAACACGCAAAAAGAGTTGTAATCAACTGAATTCCTTCTAGTACACTGACAAAAAAGCTTAAACAGATATATAAATAAAAAATAAAAAGGTTATGTAAATGTTTTTAAAAAGACACGTAATCACGTGAGCAGGATTTTTTTCCTTCTTTTGACACGATAGCAATAGCGTTCTTATTTTTTTTTTATTATTTATCAATTTATCTCATTTCGAAAGAGTGCAACGTGCAAGTAAAGAAGGAAAAAAGCAGTGTTATGCAAAATTTGTGTCGCGAATTGTCTAAAGTTCCGACTTTTTATTGCTTTCACTTTAATAAGAACGTGAATTTATGAGGTGAATTTATTTGACACAATATGATTCAACTAAAAAAATAAAAAAATAAAAGCTAACGTGAATTAGGATTAAAGTTAAGGTGTTATTGTGGACCCTCACTCCTTTTAAAAACCTTGTTAAACTTTGTGACATATTTACATTCTACGGAGGTCAGGTGCGAACGAACACCCTATAAGTTTATTATACCAGATTTCTTCAAACTCAAACATAATTATCAAAGTATACTTACGCAAATAGATATGAAAAGTCTTTATTAAAGTTTGTGCCATATTTCCATGGAGTACAGGCGCGAACGCAGCCCCCCCATTTTCATTATACCATCTCTATTTAAGTTGAAATATACTTATCAAAGTATTTTCATGTACATCTATATCAAAAACACTTGTAAACGTTTTTTTTACATTTTTTATTTCCATACTTTGGGGGCCAGGCGCAAACGCAGACCCCACAATTTTAATGAACCACAGTTCTGCAGGATCAAACATACCGATTCCTGATCCTCAATACATCTTCTGTCATATGTAATCAGTTTTTTTAAAACAGTTAACTATAGAGGAGCCTATTCGTGACCAGACACACACACACGTTCAGCTTTATATCATAGAATATATATATATATATATATATATATATATATATATATATATATATATATATACACAACTGTACAGAAGGTCAGAAAAACTTTGGTACCACCGGTTTCAAGCCTAACAGTTTTAAATAAATATTAAGCTCTTATAGTGAACATTTTTCTTTGTAATCGAGCACTTTGATGGAATTCTTTCTCCCCAAAAGTGAACACACACACGCATATATATATATATATATATATATATATATATATATATATATGAATTCTGAGGCGAATAGTAAAACAGATTAATGAATCGCGTGGAATCAAGTTTTACAAACTATTTTTAGAAGGTAATATTATATAAAGAAATCCCAGTTCAAAGGTGAATAGCTCAATATATTTGATAGAGCAAATAGAATTCATAGGGTTTTTTTTTGTTTAAATTTTATTCAGAAAAATATAATTTTTCAGAACAGAGATTCATTGTATTCTTTATTCATATATATAATTGAGTTTTGTAAACTCTATAAACAATTTTTTTTTTTGATTAATACTTAAAATAATTGAATAAACAGAAATACTGTTTTGGGAAAAACTTTAAGATGCAAGCATTAAATTTTCTTCATTTTTTTCCACGCAAATAAAATCTATTTCAAAATATTTCAAGAAAAATAAATAAATAACCTGCTTTCCAAAAGAGTTTGTTGATTCTAATTTTTATCATGCTTAAATAAGTTGACAGATTTCAACTTTGTACACTGCGGCAAACACGTGTCTTAAGGCTCACTGGAAAGTTTCATGAGAACCACACCCGTCAACGACACCTAAACGACCTTGCTTTAACAAAAATAGAGGCACACATATTTTTTTCTACCTGTAAAAAAAAAAAACACTTAAAAACTCTCATCTATTCTCCAATAGAGAAAAGTTTCATCCGAAATTATCAAGAAATATTTTTTTGTATATATATATATATATATATATATATATATATATATATATGTATATGTGTGTGTATGTGTGCGTTTTATTTTTTAAAACCAGGTATTCACTTATTCCATTATAATTGTTGCGGAAAACGGTTTGTCGCAATGATTTTGAAACGAACTAAGTTAATAGCTTAGGTTTTAAAAAATGAAAAAAAAAAAACATATGCAGCTCTACCAACGTTTTGAACACTTTTATCTTGTTTTTTACCACTTCTACCTATGAGATATGTATATATATATATATATATATATATATATATATATATATATATATATTAGTGATGGGACGATTCCAATTTTTTTACCGATTCCGATACAATTACCGATTCCGATTTTTTCTAAAGCTCTAAATATTTAGCTATAGAGTTGTCATTTCCCCTGATTTCCATTAAAAAATAACAACATGTTACAGATGGAGATATTTTCCTAAACCTAAAATTACACTTGTGGAGAATGATCTATAGATTTTAGCTTTACTGGCATTCTCAAAGTTAATAAATATTTATTATTTTATCATTATTACCAGCAATGGAAGATTTTGCTTTAAACAAAATCATATAAAAAGACAATTTAATGAATCGTTTTGGCATCGGAAAATAGGCACGAATTCGATACCCCCAAATTTGTCGATTTTTCCGATTCCCGATTTATCATCCCAACACACACACACACACACACATATATATATATATATATATATATGTATATGTATATATATATATATATATATATATATATATATATATATATATTAGTCCGCAGTGATTATTAAGTTGTCCACCTGGTTCTAAGTGTTTAGACAAAAGTTAAATTGTTGACTTAGTTATGAAATTCGAACACACTGATGATTCCTGTAAGAGGATGAAACATCTATATTATATAGAGAAGAAATTAAAGAAATATATCATAATTATAATATATATAAATTGATATGCAACAATATTATTTATAATCGATAAGAAAAATGTATGTTTTTAATGAGTCAATTTTCGGTTTCGGTTTAAATTGATATGCAACAATATTATTTATAATCGATAAGAAAAATGTATGTTTTTAATGAGTCAATTTTCGGTTTCGGTTTCTTCGAACGAAGAAACCGAAACCGAAAATTGACTCATTAAAAACATACATTTTTCTTATCGATTATAAATAATATTGTTGCATATCAATTTATATATATTATAATTATGATATATTTCTTTAATTTCTTCTCTATATAACAAAAATGTAGTTTTGCGTTGTAGGCGGAAGAGGTAAATCTATCGTTAATGTATTTAATTGCCCACTGCTTTTAATAAGCAATGGGATGCATTCGGTTGAGATAGAAAATTATGCGATTAATAATATTTATGTAAGTTTTATTAGATAGGACTTAACGAGCTTTTAATTTGTCTATGTTGTAAAGGAAATTATAATTAACTGAAATGCCGTAAATGTCAGATTTTGTTTATAAATTATTATTTAATCGCATGTATTATGCCCAGATTGTTAAAACATACACGCGGTTGTGCGCGCGCACACGCACACACACACACACAAGCATATGCGAGGGTCTTTCCGAAAATAATGATTTGTGTTTTTTTTTTTTTTTTTATTCCGCCCGAATAGATTAGGCGGGATTTGAAATTGCATTGTTTTGATGACTTATAAATTCATAGCCTGAACATTTCATAATTCTGTTGCAGATACTGATCGTATGAAACTCTAAGAAAGTAACCACTGTTATGGACATACGTCAGAAGCAGAGATGTGTCACTGTATTTTGGCAAAAGTGCATTGGGAATGGTAATGACTAGGTAGAAAATAATAATTTCGGTGCTATCCACTAGAATCAAAACCAAAATAAATAAATGAAATCACTACCCAATTCAAGTCATTACTTTTTCAACGAGCCTTCATTTCTCAAATTCTGATCAAAAGTCGCTGAGATTTTGACCTTATAAAATTGCGAAAAACAAGGTGGTATATATATATATATATATATATATATATATATATATATATGGTATATACTGGTAGCCAAATTGAATATTGACATGCTCCTATCGTTGGTTCTATTGGACGAAACTACATAAAAATTTCGCAGGTTTTTTGAAGATTATAATACTATGCTATGATTAAAGTTTTATTACAATTTGTCAAAAACCCCTATATTTTCAACATTGATGTGTGACATTTGCTCTTAAGTCGCACATGAAGGGGACCACCCAGAGCTTATTTTTGGCACTTTTTTAAATCACATAATGTTTCATTTGTTTTCCTAGTTTTGCATACGAATTACAAAATATCTTAAATAACAAAAAGGGGTGACTTGATTCCAAATATTTCCTATATGTTATATCTTCCCTCTTTTGTTTTCATACATAAAATAAATTTCACGGTGTATGAGGATTATTTGATACTAGAGATATTAATAATCGTACCCTATTTTTAAAAGAGGGGGCATATAGCATATAAGAAATATTTGGAATCAAGTCTCCCCTTGCTCTTATTTAAGATCATTTGAAACCATAGCAGCAAGTATTAGCCTCCGTTCATCAACGCCAGAGGCTTGAAGGATATATATATATATATATATATATATATATATATATATATATATATATATATATATATATAATACGAAATATATATTACTAGCAAAAGTATCCGTCGTTGACTGGGTTCAAAACAGCCTACAGAAAATGGACCCTGATTTATTAAAGTATGATAGGTTATGAAAAGGAAGGGTTGTAAAGAGATAGCTTCGAATTTGGGGGTATCAAAACCAAAGCAAAATATGATGAAAGTAAAAATAAAATAGATAAGCCTTATAATTTATTATACTATACCGGTTCACACTGAAACACTTATCACAATATTCTGTGGATCAATATTAAAAAACCTTGTAAAACTTTGTGACATATTTCCATTCTATGGAGGTCAGGTGCGAACGAACACCCCATAATTTTATTATACAATATTTCTTCAAACAGAAACATAATTATCAAAGTATAGTTACGCAGATAGATATAAAAAGTCTTTAATAAAGTCAATGCCTATTTTCATTCTATGGAGGCCAGGCGCGAACGCAGACCCCACAATTTTATTATACCATCCTTATTTAAGTTGAAATATACTTATCAAAGTATTCTTATGTACATCTATATCAAAAACACTTGTAAACGTTTTTTTTTATTTTTTTATTTTTTATTTCCATACTTTGTTGACCAGGCGCGAACGCAGACCCCACAATTTTAATGAACCACCGTTCTGCAGGATCAAACATACCCATTCCTGTGTCTCAATACATCTTCTATCATTATATGTAATCAATTTTCTAAAATAGTCAACCATATAGGAGCCTATTCGTGACCACACACACACACACACACACACACCACACACACAGATTATAGATTTATAATAATATACATTTATATACGAGTGGCGTCTCAAAAGTAATGCCTGCTATTTTGCTTGCGCCCTGATGGATCAGAAGGTATTTTAAACTGCATTGTTATAATGACTTAACTTATGCATTCATGGCCTGAAAATTTAATTTTTTGTCTGTTGCAAATAGTTACCGTGTGAAACTTGTAACACCTATCATGGACGTGCCAAAAATTCATAGAGAATAGTAGTTACGATGTAGAAAAATACATTCTAGAGCATAGAAGAGTGGTGTTTTAATGGCACTATTCTTGCACTCATACCTCTTCAACATATTTAGTTTAAAAATAAAAGTCTTTATTTTGGGACAGATCATGCATGGCAAAGAAGACTCCGGACGTCTATGCACAGCCATTCTTCACAGCTGAAAAAAAATGCATTGCGAATGAAGGCGTGTATGTAGAAAAATAAATTCCGGAGCATAAAATTTCGCACGTTTTGATGGTTTCACTCCCGTCTTCATTGCACTACAACTTTGTAAGTTAAAAATAGGCAGCTATTCTTATATAACTAGCCTCATTATATATATATATATATATATATATATATATATATATATATATATATATATATATATTAGTACAAAACTTTATTGAAATTCAAAAGACTTACATATTTTTATATAACACTTGTTTATTCTATCTAGGATCTCTTCATTACAGCAATTTCGTTAATGGAATGGCAATTTTATGATTTTATGTTTTCATAAAATTTTCTTTCTCACAAACTCGTCAGATGTGATTTCCATCCGATGTTAACAACATATATATATATATATATATATATATATATATGATTGCTTCTTAATAGATGTATTCCATCTCTTCAGTTAAGTGATATTGCGGCCGTGTGCACTAAGGTGATTTTTTAATCCAGTGTTAGTCCTACATAAAAGTTCACAAATGTAACAAAAACTTTCCTTCTTGTAACGGTGATCGCATGACAATATTGTGAATCTGCGAATGCCGTGTCAGGCCATTTTTAGATTTCCACATTAAACCACAAAATATGACAACTTAGCGTTGCCAGATGTGCTCCTCATAAGACTGTAGTTCCTGTCTTTGTGTGATTTCATATGATTAACAAAACCAGCTTTTAGCAAAAAATTATCTTCGATATACAGTGCATTTGAGTTCCTTTTGTAATTTATCTGAAGTTTTATTATCGTGCTGCTTTCTTAAAACACGTTTTAAGACATACTACTATATAAAAGTCACTTTGTGTGTGTGGATTTTTGAGAGTTCCTTGCTAACAGGTTCCGAAACGGCTGAGCCTATCTTTTGCAAGTTTCACACAAAAATAATTTATATATCTGGCAATGTCCTTAGAAATATTTTGTCCATAAATTCATCTGATAAGTATCAAAAATCGAAAAAGTCAGATCTTGAAAATAGCTTTTCTCTCTTATAGATAAAATAGAAGATTTTACCTTACACGAGCCAAGGGAGATAATAAAATCTTAGACAATCATTTCTGATATATCAAAAAAAGATTTATTATAAGTGGTAGTGCATTCGACCACAGATCTCACCATTTTATTTTAATCTTTTCTGATTAATTAGTCCAATTTACGACAAAAAAAAAGAGGCACCAACTTAAATTGCCGCAAGTCGTTTGCATATTTTAAAACAAACATTACTCAGAAATGACTCTTCCGGTGCATTCATCGTCAAGCCCAAATATCAGCTGACGTGATATTGTAAACAAACACAGGCGGAATTTGATGAACGACATTATCATTATTATTTATTTATTTTCTTTCTTTTTTTTTGGGCGAATTAGTCCATCGGGCAAATAATTATTCCTCGTAACATGTAATAATCAACAGAGGATTGATTCTATAATAATACACACGCAATCTGCATAAATTAAAATATGTTTAAGCGTATTGTACGACCGAGCAACACCGGGCTGTCAGCTAGTATATTTACACACACACACACACACACACACACAGATATATACATACAAATATATAATTATATACGTACTAGCAGGCGGCCCGGCATTGCCCGATTGTACAATAACTTAAAAATGATATTTTAATTTATGAAGATTGCGTATGTATTGTCATAGAATCAATCCTCTATTGCTTATTATATATTACAAGGAATAATTTACCGTGTATGCTAATTCGCAAAAAATAAATAAATAATTAAATAAATTAAAAGAAAAAAATTTTTAAAGAAAGAAATAAAAAATAATGAGAATGTAATGCATCAAATTCCATCTATGTATGTTTACAACATCACACCAGCTGATATTTGGGTTCGACGATGAATACTCTGGAAAATTCACTTCTGATTAATGTTTAGTTTTTAAATATGGAAACAAAGAAATGATTTGCAGCGATTTTAAATGGTATATCTTTTGTCGTAAATTGAATTTATTTATAAGAAAAACTTTAAATAAAATAGTAAGGTACACTTGGCCTTGAACAGGGGATCATTTTATCTGTAGTCGAATGCGCTACCACTTAGCTATATTTCCAGATTATAATACATCTGTTTTTTAAAAGAAGAAATGAGTTGTTTAAATTTTATCATCTTCCTTGGCCGGTGTAACGTAAAATATTCCCCTGCAAAACTTATTCGTTTTGTTTACAAGAGAGAAAAGCTATTTTTAAGCTCGGATATTTTTAGATTTTTTAAAACTTATTGGATGAATTTTTGTACAAAACAGGTTTAAGAACACTGCCATACATGTAAATTAGCTTTTTGTGAAATTTGTAAAAGATAGGTTCAGCCGTTTCGGAATCTATGAGGAAAGAACTCACACACACAAAAGTGACTTTTATATATATTAGAAGAGATAGAGATTTTAATACTTTTACCTACACACGCATTTGTGTTTCATACTAAGACAGTCATCAGTGTAAGAAATGATACTTACAACTGATCGATTTATTCGAACCAAGTTACAAAGTCACCTTTGAATCTGCAGCGCGGTATTCAATTCTCGGCCAATAAGAATTATTACAGGAAAAGAAAGAAGAATTGAGCTCAATTCACGCAGCCGCCAGACAAGATAAGTATCTGATTACAAGGTCACTAGTCACAAATAGAAATAAAATAAACGAAAGTATATATGAATCAAAAAAAAAAAAAAAGATCAAAACGAAAAATACGGTTTAATAGTAGATATTCCTTACAATCCTCTTCCGTTATACTTTATTGTCCATTGTCATTTTTATTCATAGTTTTTTTTTTTAAATTTTCATTGACTACTTTTCCTCTTCAAAAGAATAAAACGGATTTGTACCGAGAGAATTACGATGTAAGCTTTTAGTTTATCAAAAGCCTTTTAGTCTGGTGAATGTTGCATTTCAAAAGAAATCGCAACTGAAGCGTGTGTGTAGGTCTGCCATACATACGGCACAATCACGTTGACACAAGTTAAGCAACGTTCAGCCTGGCTAGTACCAGATGGATGACAAGTTTGGGATTTTAGGCGCTCTATGTCATCTTCGCTTATCTCAGCATGGTTTCCAATCGACCTGAACCTTCACTTTCCACTGGTATTTAACAACGACGACTCAAGAGAGGTGATGTTTGAGATTGCGCAACTTTTGTCACAAAAATTCCATGCGCAGGGATCTTAAAGCGGGTATCCATGGTCTGTCAGGACAGAAAGAAAGCTACTATGCATGTATATGTGTATGCTTGATTCTATAATAATAATAATCAATGTGTTGGTTGGTTGCTTTTGTTTTACGGCATATCAACCCTTTTCAGGTGATTTAATGCCGAATCCAATGATTTTGAAGAAAAAAAATTAATAGAATATATTTATTTTTTTATTCATGTCGGTTTCTATTCAACTCATAGTTGAGACCCCAACAGGTACTACCACTCCAGGTCAGAGTGGACCTAGGAGCAATGGCAATTAAAGGGTGGCTCCACACTCCCCAAAGCCCGCAAGCTGGGGCCTCACCATCGGATATAGTTTAAGGTCAGATCCAGGGCCATAATCAATGTGCATTCATTTTTATTTTTTATAACAGGTAATAGAATTAGACTTAGGAACTCTTGCATCTTGAGACGCATAAGGCAGTCTAAACATTTTATCATTTTGCATCTGAAGCAAGATGCACGGCGTCCCCCCCAGTTTCATTCTGTTACAATCAAATCTCTCTTGATTCTCTATGTTCAGTTCAGTTTTATCTTCCTGTTTTCTCTTTTTTTTTTACTATTAGAGTGTCCATTGTAGCACTTGCGTGGCAATTCTCTTTGCAGGCCAATCATAGAGTTCGTCCGAGCCAGCTTAATGTCGTTTGCAATTCATTGGTGGTTAGTGCGATCTCCGACTTTTTGTCTGGCAATTAGATAACTCTATTTGATCCCTAGAATCTTTCTGATTAACTCTATTTGATCCCTAGAATCTTTCTGATGAACTCTATTTGATCCCTAGAATCTTTCTGATTAACTCGGAATCAAATTTCTTCTCTTAGCTGATGCCAAGTCCTACTTCCATATGACAGACTGGATAAGATGTTGCTGGTAGAAAATCTTAATTTCCATGTGAACCTAATTTTTTTTCCAGATCTTGCAGAGCTGGTTAAAATTAAATGCTCTTCGTAAACAAACAAATAGAACGTCAATATTTATATAAAACAGTGTTGATATAATTTACGAACAACACCACTCGTGTGATCTAGTAAATAAAGCAATAGATTTGTTTGTTAGCATCAGATGTACGCTATTCTAGACAAACTGAAGAGTCGTAATACAGCGAATCAGGCAATCCTGATGACTGCCTATCTCTCACTCGCTCTCTCTCTCTCATATATATAGATAGATAGAGAGAGGGAGAGAGGGAATAAATGACAAAAAGTTATATTCCAAAATTCATGATGTTGACCATCTTATAATTTATTCCTTTAATTCAGTTGACTTATACAATTCTTGGCAGTACCTGTTTGCGCTACCAAGCAGATACTGTCAAGCATTGTATAAGTCAACCGAATTAAAGGAATAAATTATAAGATGGTCAACATCATGAATTTTGAAATATAACTTTTTGTCATTTATTCTCTATATTGTTCTGTAATTACATTGAGCTTCCTAAATAAGGATTGATATATATTATAAGAAGATATATTTCTACATATATATAATATAGACACGAAGTATGTAAATTCATAACGGTATAATGACCCGACCATTTTTTCAGCGAATTTAGCAACCTGATTTAATTTATTTCTAATTTGGGATGAAAATTAGTTCCATGAGCTTATCAGACACGATATGCCTGTTCTAGTCATACCTATATATGTATCACATTTAATTTTTAAACAATGCGACAGCTATTTGACGATATTTTACTATGTGAATTATTTTAACAGAAATAATGGACATATTAAAATGAAATTAACACAAAGATCCTGAATGAAAATTATTAATTCTAAAAATCCTTGTTTAATCTTTTCGCGCTGAAATGACGTAATCTCTATTTATTTAAAACATTATTTGAACAATGACGACCTTTAGTAAAGCTTTCGTACTGTGAGGATATCGATTAGTCTCCCTTTAAACAACACTCCATACGTGATAGTAAAGAGGATATACACCTGGCGTGTTAAAGTGGCACATTGTTGGGAGTCACAGGATAGTAAAAATTCCTCATAAAACAAATCCCGATTTCAATGGATATACGAACAATTGTATGGTCATGTTTAAAGAATTATGGCCTATCGTTGCATAGTTTATCCGAGGCCTATCATCCGTTTACTGAAAATCAATGTATCCAGCAAAACTGACCATTGTGAAAAAATGTAAAATGTAATATATATATATATATATATATATATATATATATATATATATACATGTTATGCAGTCAGTGGTCAAAATTCCATCGCGGGGTTCGTGAACACCCAAAGTATACCGGAAGTTATGATACTTGATTCCTATCGCAGCAAGATATGATTGAATGCCGGAAGTTGAAAAATAACAAAACAAACAAAAACAAACAAAAAAAAAACAGATTCTCTAAAGGGAGCTCACTGCCTGGGTACAAATATAGCCCAAAATGGATCATAGAAGCAGTGTTAGTTTTTAATAGGTTGACAGTTAAAAAAAAGTTTGTTTTAAGGAATAGATTTTAAATAGTTCATAAGTTACGAGCGATGTTCTAAAAGTAAAACCTACTATCTTCTTATTCCGCCCGAATTTATCATATAAGGTTGAAAATGGCATTGTTATTATCACTGAAGTTATGCATTCATGATTTGAATATTTCACTTTTCTGTTGCAGATATTGACGTTGTGAGTCTAAGAAAAACACCCATGTTATCCACGTCCGTCAGAAGCAGAGTTGTATCATTGGATTTCTGACCATAGTGCATCGGCAATATTGGTTACTATGTAGAAAAATAAATTCTGGGGTAGAATCAGTCGCTCGTTTTAATGGCACTACTCTCGTCTTCGTGGTTTTTAAACTTTCTCGGTTAAAAAATGGAGGCTTTAGTTTAGGAATGACCCTCGTATTACAAAGCGTGCTCCAGACGGCCGTGCGCCGCCAGCATTCATGGCTGGCAAAGTTCATTGAGAATAGTGCTGCCTATGTAGGAAAATACATTCTGGAGCACAAAAGGTCCCTCGTTTTAATGGTACTATTCCCGTCTTCGTAACTCTACAAATATTAATTTTTAAAAAATTGGCGGCTTTTTTTTTTAGAACTACTTTCGCATAGTAGATGAACACACATGGGTTTTATTCGCTGTTGGCGGATGAGGTAAATTTATCGTTGATGTTTTTTAATTGCTCTTTGCTTTTCATATGTAATTGGATGCATTCAGTTAAGATAAAAAAAATTTATGGGATTAATAATATTTATGTGAGGATTATTAGATATGATTGCTAAGGTGTTTTTAATTTGTCTATTATGCTGTTAAGGAAAAAATGATCAACTACAGCGTCGTTAATGTCAGATAGTGTTTATAAAAGACTGGAGTGGAGGTGCCCATACTTGCCCGGTCATAATGCTGCATATTAAAAGGTCGATATGTCCACGTCATCGTTTCCGTCCAGTTCAAGCAAAACGTTGTTCAACGTAAAAGTTATGCATACACTGTCTAACATTTATTCATTAGTAACTTGATATCCCGCTATCCAACAGTAAAATACACTTAAATATATTTTAATTCATACAGATTCCATATTTATTATTACATTTAATCCTAGTGATATATGGCCGAGTGGTCCTAGACGTTGTATCAAAGTTTACAGTTACCCAAAAAGTGCTGAGTTCAATCCTGAACGAAGGCAGTGAAAAAGTAACATTAAAAACAGAGAATCAGCAACTATGTCCCAAAGCCTAGCAGGAGTCCGAACACGGTACCCCCGTAATAATAATAAAGGGTTGGGTTCGAGACTCCTAACAAACGGCTCCCCAGTTCGATACAAAACACCTGACGAAGGTCGGAGGGCAAAACGGCCGAAACGTTGTGACAATAACAACCAAGATGAGGAAGTCAGTCCGACAATCTCAATCAATTTAATCCTTCATTGATTATCATATTGGACTTCATATATACTTTCAAAAATTAAAAAAAAAATGAGTTAGTGCCAACAATTAGAATCGAAACCAAACCATTTAGCGCTTCAGTCAGGTTCCCTACCGTTTTACCTGCCGACAGATAAATAAGAAAAATTTTAAATTAAAGCACTTAAAATGACGAACGAATTTGCACATGCGCAAATGTAATACAAATATATTGGTAAGTTGAAATGAACATTTTTGTATCTAAACTTGCCGACAGATTTCTGCACGAATTATTCATCCATCCAAACAAAGATTTTACTCGTTATAAACCATCATTGGAGTATGATTACTGCGTTTTTCCTAATGATTTCAGTGTTATATTGCCAGTAGTGTAAGACTTTATCGGTTAAATGTTTCACACTAATACACACATACATACACACATATACTATTTTATTTATATAGATTACCAAATTGTAAAATATTATACCCAGCTTTGTAAATCACACCCACACACACAAGCTCGATATTTTGGGTTAAGCACTGTCGTTAACAATACCACTACTACTACTACTACTACTACTATAATACTACTACTACTACTACTACTGTATAGCGTAATGCAAAGTTTTTACTAAATAAACAATTAGTAATTGTTTACTTAAAACATGTGTGGATATCATTTATATAGCACAGTGGAAGGTACTGCAGATTATTGACTAATTGCGTGTAGATTCGATCCCTGTCTGGAGATGTAATGACTTGGCAACTGTTGCTTGACACTTCTCCCGGCGCGAGGTGGATGAACATACTCAAAAACAATAAATTTTATAAAGTGTAAATTCAACTTTTATTGAATTTCGTTAAAAAAAAAATGGGGTACAAGAACTTCTGTTTATAGTGGAATGATTATTTTCATGTCAACCTTTTATTGGTTAATTTAAGTCTCGTGGCCATTTTTGAATTGTAAATGTCGACTTTTAAAGGTTTTCGGGTATGCAAACAACGAAGATCACAGTTAAAGTGCTTTACCAAAAACGAAAACATATGATATCCAACGTAAAATAATGCAATCCCTGGTAGCCATATTGTTTTCACAAACGAGTAAGGTGCATGCATGTAACTGAAGCAGACGACAAAGCAACTATTTTTAACGCACACACACACACATGGAAAAATATGGGATGTTTATTCCGAAAGCTGGTTTTTAACATGGGAGGTTGGGGTGTTTATTCCGAAAGCCGTTACGCATGCGCATTACTAATTGTGAAAAAATGTTTGCCAGAGATTACATCAGCTTTTATGTTGTTCAACAAATGTTTTAATATCTGGTAAACTACTTATCAGCCCCAAGTTTAACTGTAATGTTCATTGTCAACATACCGGAAACCCTATAAAAGTCGACAGCATACCGGAAACCCTATATAAGTCGACAGCATACCGGAAACCCTATATAAGTCGACAGCATACCGGAAACCCTATATAAGTCGACAGCATACCGGAAACGATATATAAGTCGACAGCATACCGGAAACCCTATATAAGTCGACAGCATACCGGAAACCCTATATAAGTCGACAGCATACCGGAAACCCTATATAAGTCGACAGCATACCGGAAACCCTATATAAGTCGACAGCATACCCGAAACCCTATATAAGTCGACAGCATACCCGAAACCCTATATAAGTCGACAGCATACCCGAAACCCTATATAAGTCGACAGCATACCCGAAACCCTATATAAGTCGACAGCATATCCGAAACCCTATATAAGTCGACAGCATACCCGAAAACCTATATAAGTCGACAGCATATCCGAAAACCTATATAAGTCGACAGCATATCCGAAAACCTATATAAGTCGACAGCATATCCGAAAACCTATATAAGTCGACAGCATATCCGAAAAACTATATAAGTCGACAGCATATCCGAAAAACTATATAAGTCGACAGCATATCCGAAAAACTATATAAGTCGACAGCATATCCGAAAAACTATATTAGTCGACAGCATACCCGAAAGTCTATATGTCGACATTTTGAACGTGAAGGATTAATGTGAATTAGTTAATGTACAAAAATACCGAAAAATTGTATTTTAATCAAAGAGGCCAATTATTTAAAAAAAGTATCGTAGAAATTAATATTAGTTTTCTCCAAATTTAATGATTATCTACACTTTATTAGTTACAAAAATGTCTATTTTTTATTAAAATAAACCTCTATGTTTGGGTTGCCTTACTTTTCTTTAAAATATTTGAATTCAGTAAATGTGCAAGGAAAATTTCTTAAAAACAAAACACACGCATTCAAAAACTTGAGAATTTTAGTTTGAAATTAATATTTATTTATCTAATCCATGAATGAATGTAAATGAAAAGATGTATTGAGATGTCTTAGAAAAAGAGAGAAGTTATTTAAAGTAAAGGAACAGCTATTTACAGAAAAGAAAATTATCTAAAGGGAACAGGAGTAATAATTAATTTAAAGAAAAATAAAACATAATTAAAGTTACGCAAGTCTATAAATATTTCCAATTTCAGAATATCGATCAATATTTACGTATTACTTAGAAAAAAGAGAGCAGAATGAAACTGTACTTAGAATTTGTCTCTCGTCGTGGAAAGTTTACGTAAGAAAAGTATGATTTTGTTTCATTCAATTTTGTCTAGTCAAGTTAAATTCGTAAAACTTCATTTAACAGTATTTGTCCTTGAATTGCATTTTTTCCTGACAACAAATCTTTTTCAATCTACACGGTTATAATAATAATAATAATAATAATAATAATAATAATAATATTCTGCCTCAGGTAATACCCCAGGTGTGCTAATCTGCAACATCACGACCAAAAATGTTTACATGAATTCATATACAACCCTTATTTAATCTATAACTGTGTTATCTTTTAATAGGGTGAATAGTGTAGTATCGCTTCTGTTGTCAGAAAACCGTACTCTACAGAATAAACTCCTTTATTATAAAGTCAGTGAGACATGAATGATCACAATTAAAAGTTTAAGTATTTAAATATCATAGCGTAAGGTAAGTTAATGAAAAGGATATAAAAATTCACATCCAAATTGCATGGTAAAATCCGAAGTGAATGTCTTTGATAGCAGTATGGTAAAATGATCCAAACTGTATTTTGAGTAATCCACATCACCAGGTAATAGTCTTAAGTAGGCATATTCCTGGAGCGATTTTCTTTGTTCGTATAAGGAGTTCGGTAAAAAAAAAATATATAGGTCCGGTGGATCTGTTTATTAATAAACATATAATTTAATATTTTTATGATTAGAGAACATGAGCTTCAAATTCCACTTCAAAATAACATCAAATTGTTAATAAAATAAAATAAAACCGCTTTCAGTAGACAGGCTACGCAAATTAAGAGAAACTGATATGAAAACTGAAAAATATAATCACAAGTTTCTATATTGTTAGATAATTTTATTCTGAAGAATATATATATATATATAATATATATATATATATATATATAGTGTGTGTGTGTGTGTGTGTGTGTGTGTGTGTAGGGGGTTCAGTGGCGTCCCAAATGTAATGGCGTTTATTTGTTTATTCAAACTGATTGGATGACAGGGATTTGCAAATTTTATTACTCTGATGACTGAACTCATTCATTCATTGTCTAAATGTTTCATCTCTGTGTGTCAGATATTCACTGTGTGAGATTTTAATGAAGCAGCCCGTGTCATGTACGGGCATCATAAGCAGTGAGCGCCATTGAATTCATGGCAAAAGTGCATTAAAAATGGTGGGGACTATGAAGAAAAATAAAATATGGGACACAATAGGTCGCTTGTATGAATGGTACCATTGGTGTCTTTGTAGCTCCTCAATTTTTTAAGTCAATCAAATTAGGCACTTTACTTTAGGAACGACCTTCATATACTTATATTAAAAATTGCAATATTTAATATTACATCCATCTATCGCTTATATTATAAGTAAGCTATAAGTAAGCTAAGTGATTTGATCTCTGGTTGAAACTTGTTCACTTCTCTGGTCTCTACAGTCACCTAGACATTTAAATGAACAAATAAAAACGTAATGGCGTCGGGCATGATTTATTGTTATTTTGAATTTGGTTTTTCTCACTGATTTTTATCGACGCCCTTATGTTGCCCGTTTTTTTTTATGTTCCGCGGGGTAGTAACTCGCATTGCACAGCAGACTATGGTCTGATTTCGTCGCCCTACTTGGTCACACTTTAAACCGCCATACCCTACATCTACCGCATCCCGTGTATCATGCACCCGATCTTTCACTGAATCCTTTCAATCCTAACATGGATATCATCTTTGCTCGTTAAATTCATTTACGGCCTCCATAATAATAAAATCCAACACTAACACTAACCTTAATCAGAGTAAGGAAATGATGATATAATAATAAAGTCGTAGAAGACGGAATATTAATCTACACAACTGCATTCTCTAGCCTGATGCAGCTACGGCGCCTTTGATGTTATAATGTCTGTAGTGCAAGCACTTTGGGTCTGAATATGTATAAAAGTTTGTAAAAAAAAAAATCCCCTTTTCTCCCCCCCCCACACACGATGGACTCTCCCGTCGATTTCGACGCATCAGGTTCCGCCACAACAACTAAGCTGTTTGAAAATTCACACAGATGATTTGTTTAAAGTGGTGGAGGCTTTCTGTAGAACCAACCACACTTTTTACAATTACTGCTAATCCTTGTCGGTGCAGATGACTGCCGCAAGAAAAAGCACACAGTACAACGCAGGTTTTTTTTTTTTATATCAGAGTCACTTTCTAGATGCATGTTCTAACAAAGACTGGGATGCATCGCTCCCTGTGAATTAATGCGCCTCTAGATACCAACCTGGAAATTTCTACGACATCATATATATATATATAGCCAATATTAACCGTATGTATCGCTTGAAAAATAACAACAATAACAAAATCTAAATTTATAAGCGATAAAAATAAATAGTATAATTAATCTAGGGATGATGGCCTAACGGTTAAGGCACCGGACTGTGGTAAACATGGTCTGAGGTTCGATCCCTAGAAACGGTTGAACTACGCTGATGAGAGGTAATGACCTTTTATTTCTTCAATTTTCCACCTAGTCTTTTTTTTATATCAAAATCGAAAATATTAATAAAGTTTTCATAACTGTCACTTGCGCTTTCGATTCGTCCACGAATCATCTTAAGGTATTGGGGGAGTAAAGTTCGAAGGAGCGAAAATGGAAATTAAAAAGTGAAAAGTAAAATATACATTAAACCACGTTAGGTGATGGTCAATTAAAATACGTAAAGTCGATGAGAAGTCGATTAAAAATATAGGTCGATTAAAAATTAGAGTATTAAAATTAGCAATTTCGTGGGCACTATTGGCAAAGTCCGTCCATTACTCGCTACGCAAGACATTTTAACACATAGCTGCTTTTCTCGAATGCAAAATTATTTATAGTACAGTGATGAGTTCTAACGCTTCAAAAATTTTTTAATTAATTTTAAGATTATTTTCACATTATATAATTTTTGTGTTGTTAACGAGGATTTTTCTAAGACTGGAGGGGGACAGTTATGTTCTTTTATTAAATATTGATACATAACACTAGTATTGTTTAAATTCATGGTGATTCGCCGGGACAACGTTGTTTTTGTATGCATTGTTCTTATATTTATTTTCGGAGTTACATTCTTCTAGAGAGCATTTGGATTTACACACCTCATTGGTTTGTTCCAACGTTTTATAGCCGGTGGTGAGTCGTTTCTAACCACGAGGTTTTGTGTTCTAAACTTCTTGTAGTAAATAATACATTTAATTTTAGAGTTGCTATCCACAGGCGTCATATACTTACGAACGATACTTTTAATTGCATTTTATTCAGTTCTGAAGTTAGGTGTTATTTGATTTTGGTAAAATATATGAATGGAGTTGGCTAATATAATTAGGGGTTTCAAAGGATTGTAGCATTCGTTTTATCTATTCATCAACAATGTAATTCGGAAAGTGATTGTTAATGAGTACTTGTTTTTTTTTATTTCAATGAGTGGTGCCTTTTTTGGAACATCATTTTAAAGCGATTTAATAGGTTTTCAATTATGGTAAGTTCAAAATGCTGGAATTCATGCTCGTTTTTTTTATATATAAAGGTAAGTTCTCTCCGATTCTCTCTCCTCTGATCTTGAGCACGTGGTACAATGGGGAAAGGAGTGGCTAGTTACTTTTAATGCATCTAAAACCGAGCTTCTTTCTTTATGTTTACGTTCTGATCCTCATCTGGCATCAGTTGAAATGAATGGCTATCGTCTTGAGGCCTCAAGTTTTGATAAGCTTCTGGGCTTGACCTTTACTCCTGATCTTAAATGGAACATTTAAGTTATGTAAATCAAATCTGTTGCCAAAGCCGCTGGAAAAATGGTTGGATCCTTCTATCGATCCGGTAGATCGATCACTGCTGATGCAATTCTCTATTTATATAAGAGCCAGATACGTCCAAGGATGGAATACTGTTGCCACATCTGGGCAGGAGCTGCTAGAAAGGACTTGTCCTGCCTTGATAGATTTCAAAATAGACTTCGTAGCCTCGTAGGAGATATCCTTTTCTCTTCCCTGCAACCTCTGTCTCACAGAAGAGATGTTGCGAGTTTGTCTCTGCTTCATCGGCATTTTCATGGAAAGTGTTCGACTCCGCTTCAGTCTATGGTCCCTCCTCGCCAAACTTTCACAAGAAACACTCGTCTAGCTGAAAACACTATCAATAATTCCCCCACTCGTTATCTGTGCCATGAACAAAGCTTCTTTCTTAGAACTGCACGCCTGTGGAATTGTCTTCCGTTTTCATGCTTTCCAGCTGACTAAAATATGGTTGTCTTCAAGTCTAACGTAAACAAGTTCTTGATGAGCCGTTCCACTTGTTAACAAATTTACCGAATTTCCATTACTAACGATTACTATATTGTCAAATTTCTACTGTACACTCTTTAACCCTTATCCTCGAGTGGCCTCTTGGCCTTGATAAGTGATGATGCCTATGTAAAAAAAAATTATTGGACGTCTCAATATATATACATATGTGAGTGTCTTTGTATAAGTGTGTGTGTGTGCCCATATATTTCTATACCCAACATGTTTATCCATATTTATGACGTTCAAGAACGTAGCGATTTTAATACCTTCTTATACTGTGTTACAAAAAGTTAATCCTAAACAATAACATGGTATCTCCCTGCAAAAGATGCTGAAAATGAGGCGTTTTTTTTGTAAGTGGAGGTCAAGGCCCGGAAGCAACTCAGGGATAAGTGTTATGGCGTGTACAGTAATCAATGGGATAGAATCGTAGTAATCGTTAGTATTGGAGATTTGATAAGTGTCTTATTTAAGGGGGGCGACTCATCAGGGATTTGTTTATGTTGGACTTGGAGACATCCAAGTTGTAAGTTAGGTGGGAAACAGGCAGACGGAACAGAGTTCCACAGGCGTGCACTTCTAAGAAAGAAGCTTTGTTCATGGAATCTACGTTTTGATTTAGGAACAGACAAAGAATGGGGGAATTACTGACAGTGGTTTCAGCTAGACAGGTGTTTGTCGTGAAAGATTGGCGATGGAGGACCAGATATTGGAGCTCGGACAAGCACTTGCCATGGAAATAACGATAAAATAAAGACAGGCTCTCAACGTCTCTTCTGTAGCAGCTCCAGCCCAGATGTGGCAGCAGTACTCCATGCTTGGACGTACTTGGCTTTTATAGAGATAGAGAATTGCATCAGTAGTGAGATATCTTCTGGAGCGGTAGAAAGATCCCACTATTTTCCCAGCTACCTGGGTAACAGACTTGACGTACGTGTTCCATTTCAGATCAGATGTAAAGATCAAACCCAGAAGCTTGTCAAAACATGGAGCTTCCCCTAGACGACAGCCATCAATTCCAATTGATGCTAGATGGGTATCAGAGCGTTGATGTTGTAAAGATAGAAGCTTGGTTTTTGATGCATTGAAAGTAACCAGCCACCTCTTCCCCCACTGTACCACGTGCTCAAGATAAGAGGAGAGAGAATCAGAGAGAACTTTGTCATTTACGGCTTTTAATGCGTTGCTATAAATGGTTGTGTCATCAGCAGAGATGTCAACGAATGATTTAAGTATGTGTTTTAGGAGATCACTGATGGAGATCAGGAAGAGAGTTGGGCTAAGGATGAACCCCTAAGGGATTCTAGCATTAATACTCTGGGCCTTTGATTTCTGCCCATCAACCACTACTCTTATGAGCCTATCAGAGAGAAATGATATAATAATTGAGAAAACATTTTCAGTTATACTGTAGCTGGGAATCTTGTGAAGTAGACCCTTATGCCATACCTTATCGGAGGCCTTCGATATGTCAAGAGTAATTGCCCTAGAAAGGAAGCCTTTGTCGAGAGATTCACTAATCCTATGAGATATAACCGTTAGCACATCTGCTGTAGATCTGGCAGAACGGAAACTATATTGCGTATCGCTAAGAAGGTTATTTCTGCTGAAGTGGTTGACTACTTCTCTATTTAATATGAATTCCAGCAGCTTACTCATGACACACAGGAGACTTATTGGTCTGTAGTGAGAGGGAGACAACTTATCACCTGAATTCTTAAATACAGGGCATACTGATGAAGTTTTCCAGGGAGTTGGGAAGCACTTCGCCTTAAGTCAACACTTAATAGTTTTGTTAGTATGGGGCAAATTCTGGTTGAAGCTTTTTCAACACTATGAATGGAATGCCATCTGGGTCAGTTGCTTTACTGGAATCAACGTTCTTGATTATCTTGGCGACCTCACGCACAGATATTTGTATGTTGCATAGTGTGTTGTCTGTTATAGGTGGAAATACGGGTAGTTGATGGCCTTCGTCGCATAGGGTAGAATTAGCTGAAAGGTTCTTGGCAAATAGTTTGGCCTTGTCTGATGCTGATGAGATGACCTTAGGTCCATTGATAATCGTTGGGATGGAACACATGCCTCTGTTCAGGATCCTGTTTGCAATTTGCCAAAACTGGTAGGAACCAAGCCGCTGCTCAGCTACTTTGCATTTAACGGAATAAGAATATAGCTTTCTTGCATTTTTTATTACTCTTTTACAGTGGTTGCTGGCAGTCCTGAAAGCAGCTTTAGTCTAAGTACGTCTATGACGTTGGTAGCAATGGAAAAAGTGATTTCTGTGCGCGATGGCAGCAGCACATTCTGGGGAGAACCATGGCTGGCTGTAAGGTTTTTGTTGGAAATCTTTGGATGGTATGAATCGGTCTATGCCTACAATTATCCATTCAGTCAGGTCTGATACTACAGAAGACACATCCTTTTTAAACATGGAATGCAGAGGTACATCAGATTTGAATGTACGGAAGCTATCCCACTCAGCCATAGAGTATCGATATACAGTACAGTGGAGAGGTATGTCTGAAGACTTATTACATTTTATTTTTATCTTAACTGATACAACGGAGTCGTTGGAGGATCCCAGGGGAGATAGAACGGAACATGAACATAGCTCAGGGGAAGTTGTGAGAAAAAGGTCTAGAAGGCTTGCATACTGACCGGTAGTATCGGGCACACGGGTGGGTTTGTGAACAATCTGAGTGAGGTCATAGGCAATGGTTAATCATGACAGAACCTCCCCTCATCATCTGTCTTATTTGAGTGGGTCAGCCATTCCAAAGTATGGACATTGAAGTAACAGCAAATGTGAATGTTAGCCGAAGGATGAGCAGACAGGGTGTGGTCAATTTTCTCAGATATACTCTTAAGGATAGTAACCCCGCTGTTTTGGGGGCGATACAGGGCAAATATAAATGCGGTGGTGTAAGCAAGTTCAACTCGGAAGCACATATAAGGTAAATTAGGGTTTTCTCTGGAGATATCCCTACCACATGGAAAGCCATCTTTAATGTAGGCACATATTCCATGCCAATGACCATCTTGGGGGTCAGATTTAGATGTTAAGTTAGATTATCTTTTAATTATGAACTCATCTAGGGAAGTGGTCGGCCCTATGCCAGTTTCGCGTAGAAAGAATATGTTCGGTTTCGTTTACTGTAAGTGGGTTTCAACCTCTGGAAAGTTAGAACGTAGACCCCCTGATGTTGGAGAAGGAGACATGGTAGTAGGGGTCTAAGTTGGGGGATGGGGTTCTAAGTTTATTCTTGTTTTTTTTTTCTTTTTTTTTTTTTTTTTAGATATTTCATGTTGAGGTTTTCGGATTTGTGGAACAGGTCGACAGACTTGGTTAGAGCAGGACAGAGGGGGAAAGTTTTTTCTTTGTGAAAAGCATCAATTTTATATTTTTAAAGAAGGATGAGAAAATAAAGAATAAGAATAAAAAAACTATTCATCCAGTAACAATGGTGAGACAGAGCAGTAAAAAAAAAAAAATTAAAAAATAACAAAATAGACCAAGGAAATGATAATAGAAAAAACCCCCAAAAAAACAAAAAACAGAAACTAAGTAAATGAAAAAACGCGAAAATCAGAAGGGGGAAGGGTGGCCTTTGTAAAAGAATATCCGAAGGTACAAAAATATATCCACGAAACCTTGAAACATTCACTGCAGGAGACAATAAAGCAGATAAGTAAAACGCTTGCTGTCGAAGCAGAATCTCTGCCAACCCAACCATTCAGACGCTTTAAATCAAACCGCGAAACAATTATCGTGGTGATGGACTACAATTTCGGCAAGCCGAGTTTAAATCTTATCGATAAAGGTCAAGGTCCCTCGCAATAAAAGCTTTCATAAAGGTCACGGATTCATACTTTTTCCATCATCGTCTTTAAGTAGTACACACATTGTATACAACGTGGTTTATGGAATCATCCATACTGTGTTCCAATCCTATCAAGTGCATTATGGTCGTCCGCGTGTAACGGTACACATGTTTCCACACGGGACCCACACGCTGTATGAAAAGAGATCAAAATAAAGAATAACTCGAACTCATTTTTCGTTTTGTACAATGGCATATATTTCCCCATTCTCCCACTACGCATGACTTCTTGCTACGGCTATGACGTCATCGACGTCTCTTACTTGATTGTCTTTTCTGACGTCTGTACTCTTGAATGTCATTTCGAACGTGCTGAACGCAATCGTCGGTCTGTACACACGCTCTTTGTATAGTATTTTTCTTTCGCACACAGCTCGGCATTTGCAAACACGTGTCCGCACTCTGTAACACGTGCACTAATAATTAAGTTACAACCTTAGTCAAATAGCCACCAATATTCAATTATCCGCATACAGTAAGCTTTCATGTCCATGGTTGTTTACATAGCACAGAAAGCTTTACCCGGCTGGGTGGTGGAGCACGCATGCTATATAATATATTTATTGGAAGAGAAGCTGCAAATACCTTTTTATTTTTCCATTACGCCATATTGAATTCAATATGGCGTAATGGACAAATAAAAAGGTATTTGCAGCTTCCCTTCCAATTTTCGAATTTTAATCATGTCAAATCACACTTCAATTCCTTTTAACGGATTGATTGTTGCTATTTCTTCTGATGAGTTAATGGTATATTAGATTTACTGATTGATATAATAATTAAGTGATTGATTTGGCGCTACGAAGCAGATACTGTCAAGAATTGTAAATGTCAACTGAACAAGCAATAAATTATAAGATGGTCAACATCATGAATTTTGGAATATAACTTTATCATTTATTTTCTCTCTCTCTCTCTATATATATATATATGTGTGTGTGTGTGTGTGCGTGTGTGTATATTAACAGGTAGACCCGACGTTGCTCGAGATTGAATGATGATCAATGGTTGTTCAACACTCGCATATTTTTATTGTCATAAAATCGATGAAATCACCCATTTTTCAATCATTTTTTGTTATTGAATTATTGAATGATTAATTGCTTGACCTAGTTGGGAACCCATCTCCGTGCACCAGGAGGAAGCTTCACATGCCTCCCCGCAGTGACTTAGTCCACAATACATCGTAATCTACACTGCAATGTAGACTGCAATTGTTGTGGACTAAGTCGCATTAAAGTTTAAAATGAAAAAAGTCTAGTATCATGCTTCTAAACAGGAAGATTAATTTCGGACGCGCTTCTGTCATATGAAAGAACCTACTGTTGACTTCATATGATATGTCTGGTCTTACGAGTTTTGTGGTAATACAACTTCTGAACTGCCCTTGTGATGTTAGGCTGTGTAAGCTGTTAACTTTGGTCAAAATCTCCTGTTCTTTCTTTCCTCGAATTATTCGATTACTGATTATCAATAATCCCATACAAAACCTATGTTAGAACACAAGCTGGCACATAAACAACTTTCTGTAAAAGTTCATAAAAATCGGCCCAGCCATATAGTACTGTTTCGTTGTATCAGAACTCATCAGTGCGGCTAGATTAACACCTTTCCCCAGCCCTGGATCGAACCTACAACTATTGTGTTGATAGTCGGCAGCTCTAATCACTGTACTAAGAATCGGTACCCGTAAATGATTTATCAAATGTCTATTAGATAAACATCTGCCCAACGCTTAACGGTTCTCGAGCTGATAGTTTGTAAACAAGCAGATAGCAGGCTTCACTTAATCGCTAAACTAAGCAGAGGGTGAAATGTATATATATATATATATATATATATATATATATATATATATATATATATATATATATAAAAGGGAGAGAGAGAGTGGAGTTAGAGATTACAAATTGTGAAATTATTCATCTGCTTAATAGAGAGAAATATAACAAAATCAAATTATGTGTACGATCGCTTTGGAAACGATATACATCTATTCACTTAATATCTGCAAATAAAATATTGAGAGAAAAAACATAAATGGGGGAGGGGCTTAATATTGGGAAAGGCAGCAAATTTAAACTAACATTTTTGAATTGGCCGGTGAACCGAGAAATTTATTAGAAAAAGAAAAATTGTGTCGCAATAAAAATAAAAAAAAAAATAAAATGGAGTTAAATTCTTTTTTATTGTTGCTGTTTATATGATTGATAAATGAGTATAATGTAATGATATAATGCCTAGATGATACGATCAAAACTATTGCATACTGATGTTCAATTGATTGAATGGTGAAAGTTGGATAAACAATAATGACATTTTTGATTTTATGATTCGCTAAGATTTTGGTGCTAGCGCACTTACTGATCCGCGCTATTTTTTAAATCGTATTTCCAAGTTTAATTAAAGTTTTATGGGTTTTTTTTTATTCACTTGTAAGGTTAAAATATAGAATACGTACAAAACACCCTTCCCTTACAATGTTAAGAATGGCTTTTTAAATAATAACGTTATTATTTCAGCACGGATCAATAAGTGCACTAGTACAAGGATTTTTATAAGAGAGAAATTAACTATGTGAGGTTTAAAAGAGTATGAAAATTTGATTTTATGAATTTTCCGATAAGTAATAATAAGGTATAAGCAAAAGTTAGGAATCAAATTTACAACAAAGAAACGTTTGAAAAAATAAGTACCTTTGTGTGGGAGTTGTTCCATATTGTTTTTTTTTTTACAGTAAGGAGGTTTTTCGATGTAAAATGTTTCATTTTTGTCTTCTCCTTGGGCACAAATTTTAAGGAGTTGTCGTTTATAACGAATATTTCTTAATAGTTATACTAATTTTTAAGAATTAAAATGCTGAATGTATCAGAATATTGTTTTAAATCTAAAAACAACAAAAGCGTTGATATTAATATTTTTTATAAAACTAAATTACTACATAAGTAAAGGGGATAAATACTTATGTCGGTTATTTTAATTCGAAAGGAAATAATTTTAAATTATAATGCCAGAGAAACATTTGTTAGTAAATAGTTTTAGGATCGAATCCTGTGATTTCTAGTAAATGTTTATGTTTGTTTATTTTATTATATTCAAAGGAAAAAATTATGTAAATTAATGATTATTGTCTATTAATATAAGTTTTAGTTACTGATTAATTTTTTGTGGCAACTTATTTTTAATGTTTATTTGTTTTATAAGGGTGGTTCAAAATGATAAAATTTTGACCATCTCCTATGTATGTATCTGATATGTTGATTATGGATGGCTGAATTACAGTATAGCGAGACATTAAAATCCACAGAGACTTCCAAATTTGATGCTAGGTTTATATGTTCTCAAAGAGCTCAATGTTTCCCATTTTATATTAAAGGGAATTTTTATATCTTTTAGGCGCCATATGTATTTTGCAAGGGTTGTTTGGTTTTTCAATGATCTATTATTAAAAGAGTGTGTGTAGAGAGTCTATGTTTACTGTATATATATATATATATATATATATATATATATATATATAAATATTTATGCATACATATATACATACATATATGTACACACATACATATATTCATACATATATACACATACATATATATATACATACATGCATACACACACACATATGTATATATATACACGCATCCATGAAGTTAAATAACGAGAATCTATCTACTACTGTGTTACAACTAGAATATATATATATTATATCACTGAAAAAATACGCTAAAAATAGTTTTTGTTGCTCTAAGGGGATAGTGGTGGGCTTGTAAAAAATTGCCAACTGCCTTATTTGAAAGTACATAAATACATTTCCGCCTTCGTAAAGTATCAATTAAATGCAGATTGTTTTAGGTTGAACGCTTGCTGTCACCGCAGAATCTATGCCAACATATAAGTGTTAGTTTTGATGTGTTCAGGAAGCTTGCAACCATTTGACATTACCATCAATAACTAACCTGCATTTAAGCCGCTTTAAATCAAGCAGCGAATAAATTATCTTGGCAGAGAATTATGATTTCGGATGCATTATAGTCATCCACTCACTAATATTAATGGTAAAGTTACGAACCTGAATTGTTCCCCATACGTAGTACCTTGGAACCTAATATTGAACTCATTACTAGTGCTAGGACAACAGCATATTCTTTTGATTGTTTTGACTCTTGAGTGTGTATCCGTTGATGTCTTATATGCTTTTATATTGACTGATGTGGTTCTCGAGTGATTAATTGTGTCTGTGTTGGATATATACTCGAGAGTCAAAACAATAAGAACATTCTGTTGTCATAGACCTAGTAATCACATACCTTTCATGTCTCCACAATAATAAATAGAAAGTTGTCATAAATTATCAATATTATAATTGACCAATTATATTTGTTTTTGTGATTCTCAGGGGAATCGAGAAATACGTTTTGCGGGGGGGGGGCAACCTTGATAGTTCGTAAAATACGCTTAAATATATTTTAATTCATACAGATTTCGTATATTTTAGAGTGTTTTTTTTTTGCAACACTTCGATCATGAAAAAAGGGTTACAGCAAATCGAAGAAGGATCAAAGAAAGAAACTCTGAGGAAAACCCTACGAAAAATGGCAAACTGCAGAGCATCATGTCGCGACGGAATACACTCAAACTATTTAGAAAAACTTACGACACTACATGGAAAGCTAATTCAATGCATGGAAAGACATATCCACGAAACTGTCGTGCCAGAATTGATGACCAAAGGTAGAACAACACACAGAAAAGGAACCACCCATAGCACCTACCGACCATTATGATGCTTACCTACCACATAGAAATATATTAACTGGCCAACTAAGAGAACAGGCTTACCACTCCCTTAATGATCGTGAACTTCTCATGAAGAACAGAAAAGATGCAAAAAGGTAAAAATAAGAACTGTTGATCTACTATTCATAGACCAAAAGTCCTAAAGGTGGTAAAAAGTAGAAAAAACATAGCCATGGCATGGATCGACTACAACAAAGCGTATGGCAGGATCCCTCAAGCATGGATAATAGAATGCTTTCGAATATACAAGATACCAGGTAAGATTATCAATTTGATTAAAAATTCAATGAAAACATTGAGACTTGAACTAACATTTGATAGACAATACATAACTGAGATAGAAAATACAAAAAGGTATCTTCCAAGGAAACTCCTTATCACCGTACAGTTTATCATATCCACGATGCCCATTAACAATATACTAAGAAAGTGTCAAGTTGGACACAAGATTACTAATACGTATGAAAATTGAACACAGATGTACATGGACGATCTGAAACTTTTCGCAAGAACCAAAACTGAACTATAGACACTAGTAAATACGACTAGAATGGAATTCGGTATGGAAAAGTGTGCATTAGAAATTAGAAGAAGGGGGAAACTGAGGACAATGGAAGGCATAGAACTACCCAACCAAGCGGAGATGAGGGCACTAAGTGAACATGACACCTACAAATATTTGAGCGTTCTGGAGCAGACACCATCAAAGCAATAGAAAAAGGAGAGAAAATTTTGAAGGAATATCTAAGAAGATCAAGAAAAAAACTTCACTGTATATTAGAAACCTAATAAAAAGTATAAACACATGGGCAGTATTACTAGTAAGATACACTGGACTGTATATAGGTTGGATCAAAGACCTGAGGCATCTCGAGCAAAAGACCAGGAAACTTATGACTATGCGCAATGCTCTACACCCAGTGGATGGTCGCGACCGACTCGCCGCGAAAAGGAAAGACGAAGGAAGAAGATTGTTTTATATAGAAGACTGAATGACGCAACAAAAAAAAAAATTAGAAAATACATACTGTAGAACACCGAATAGATAATTACCGCAGCAAGAGACATAAAATTAAACAGAAAACAGAGAGACAAGAAAATAATGGAAAGGTAAACAGCTACAAGGATACTTCAAAAGGTTACGAAAGATGAGACTAATGGAAACAGTTGGACATGGCTAGAAAAAGGAAACCTAAACAGAGACACTGAATCCCTAATAACAGTGGAACAAAATAACACAATAAGAACTAACCACATTTAAGATCGACGAAAACATAAGTAAACGGCCAACGCCGACTGTGAAAAAGAGATGAACGATTACTTACATATAAGCGAATGCAGCAAACTGGCCCCAAAAAGAATACAAGATACAAGGGCAGACACGATCAAGTGACGAAAGCAGTACATTTGAAATTATGCAAACAATCGCATCTTCAACACCAAGAAAAAAATACAAGCAAACCCCGGCAGCAGTACTTGAAAATGAAAATCATAAAATAATATTGGACATGGATGTACAAACAAATAAACCCATTCAAGCAAGAAGACCAGATGTCATAATAATTACTAAGAAGGAAAAGTCCTGCCAGTCCCTTCTTAGTAATTCAGCAGTCCACAGGGTAAATGTCAGGGTAGACTTTTCCTTCTTAGTAATTCAGCAGTCCACAGGGTAAATGTCAGGGTAGACTTTTCCTTCTTAGTAATTCAGCAGTCCACAGGGTAAATGTCAGGGTAGACTTTTCCTTCTTAGTAATTCAGCAGTCCACAGGGTAAATGTCAAGGAGACTGAGAAGCGGGGCAAATACACAGAGCTAGCCAGAGGTCTGAAAGAGATATCGAATATAATATATCGATATCGAAGTTAAGATAATATCAATAATAATAAAAGCGTTATGGAACAATGTCGTAAAGCTTTTAACAAAAGAATGACAGAAATTGGCATCAGAAGAATGGCCGAGAAGATATAACAGATAATAATAATGAAAAACGGTTGAAATATTAAGGAAAACCTTTGAATGCGGAAACTAATAGCTATAAGCCTCAGGGGGCGAGCCGGACATATAGAAACTGCTACAGAGGTAAAACACAAAGAAACGCTACAAGGAATAAAGAAGACTTAAACAGTATAATTGTAAGTAATCCCCTTCCCCCAAAAAGTAACGGCATCAACAGATACCATACCAAATAATCAAGGAGTGTCAAGAAGGATGGAAAAACCGAGAAAGCATTAACCAGACCTCTACCGGATGAGTGCGAAGTGGACTGGCGCCTTTAGGAGACTTATTGCCACTCAAATTCCAGTGAAGATTAATGGTTGCTACCAAATCAATGGTAAACGGTTGTTGCGATATCGCAAAATAATTTGTAAATGTTATGGAAAGAGGTCTAGACTATTGGAAATCTAGGAAGAATGTTGTCACTGAGACTCCAGAGAACAGCAAAGCTTGTTCATCATTAATAAATATCGGAGGATATAAAGAACTTGAAGCATAAACTTTTTTACTAAAATGACCCAATTTGGCATTAAATAAACCCAAAAGTGTTGATATGTCGTAAAATAAAACAATCAACAAAATTTGTCAAAAAAAAAATAAACAAAATACAAAGAGACAGGCATATTCTTCAAATAACACCTCATCAATAGTATGCCGGACTTGAATCTGATCCGTGTCATGAATATAGCCGAAAGCTTATGATCTCACTTCCGCTCAGTCATCCATTAAAGAGTTCTGAGGATTTATTGACCGTCATGCAAACAAGTTCCGATCCGGTCATTTGTCAGATTCTGGTTCCGGTACAAGGTATCGAATACGACTAATCAGACATGGGCGTAATTATCATTGAACTTTTGTCTTAATTAGCTACCCATTTGATACGATCACCTTCAAAGGGATTCCATTTCGTAATTTTGCACTGAACAATCTTTTTTTTTTGCTTCATGGTATATGTTCCTACATTTATGGATCAGTGTCAGCGAAAAGATTCATTACTTCCAGGCAATTTATCAAATTGCGTCGATTATGAAAAAAGCCATTTTGTTAACTTGTCTGTTTATTTATGCATCTATTTATCTATCTATTCCTTTCTCTCTCTGTCTCTGTCTGTCTGTCTCTCTCTCTATATATATATATATGTATACACTTTTCTCTTCTCTCTCTCTAAATATAAATAGATATATAAAAAGAGTGTATTATATCTAAATAAATGTTTAGAGGTACAACATTTATACACGCATTTGAACAATAGGAACACTGTCTAGTTTATTTTTTTCGGCTATCATTTCATCAGGAGAAACGCGATAGCAATGGAAAATAATATTCATGGCGAAAACTGAGTTGGAACAGATACATTGAGAGCATTTCCAGGGCGGCTGCGAGAAAGGTGGGCTCTCCCTTCCGTGCTAGAAAGTTACTTACGGCAAAAAGTAACTTGTACTTCTACAATACCACCATTTCCCCATGTATGGCGCGTTGTCGTCACATTTGTACTCGTGCATCTGCTACTAGTCTCTCACTCCTGGACAGAGTTCAAAAGAGAGTCGCCAACCTAATAGGCTTCAGCTTCTGTCCCATCGACGAAATGTTGCATCCCTCTGCCTGTTCGAAAAGTGTTTTAATTCTTCGAGGAACTAAAATCTCTTGTACTCCCTCGATGTAAATACCTCTGACAAACCTGAAAGGCAGCAAAATCCCACCCCAACACAGTACACTTCTACTCTAATAGATCTGATAAACTTTGAAATACCCTTCCTGGTTCCTGCTTTCCCAACTCTACTGACACGCAGAAGTTCAAGTGTAATCTGAACAGAAATCTTGCTTCTCAACTCCCTACATGGCAGCCCTACAACATGGCCCGATAATAGCCCTCTACCTCAAAGTGGCACTGTGCCTTGTTTGGGGTGAGAATAGAATAAAAAAATTAATGAGCAATGGTATAATTTGTATATTTAAACTGCCAAAAGACAATTACAATAATCAATTTATTTCAATAAACGAGTATAAGTATATATATAGGGTGTAATTTGTATATTTAAGCTGCCAAAAGACGATGTTTCTTACAAAGGTGAGGAAAAAGCTGCTCTCCAGCACGACAGTACCTCGTGAACAGTAGCCTGAGATGTCGGAAATTTTCTGTTCCTATGTATATCCTTGTGGCCATGTCACTAGTAAGGATGCTGGAGGTAAACGTTTCATCTTGGCTGACGTTATCTGCCTGATAGTAAGGGACCCTAACCTTGGATTAACCACTAAGGAGGCCGTCCTCTAAGCTGATACAAAATACTGGGGCTGCTGTATTGCTATTTGGTGAATGGACTCTGTACCATGCAGTAGTTTTGAGTGGCACCTCTCGATGCCATACTAGTGGGTAATTGTTACGGCTTTACTTTATCATGGCTACAAAAAAATCTTCCTCTCCTTTTCTCTTTTACCTTCCCTCTCTGTCCTGCTCTAACCAAGTCTGTCGACCTGTTCCACAAATCCCAATCTTCAACATGAAATACCTCCCGAAAAATAACACGTGTAAACCTATTACCCCATCCTTCAACGTAGACCCCTACTACCATGTCTCCTTCTCCAACATCAGGGGTCTACGTTCCAACCACCCAGAGGTTGAAACCCAATTACAGGAGACGATACTCTAACTTAACATCTAAATCTGACCCCTAAGGTCGCCATGAACATGGAATATGTGCTTACATTAAAGATGGTTTTCCGTGTGGTAGGGATATCCCCAGAGAAGACCCTAATTTACCTTATATGTGCTTCCGGGTTGCACTTGCTTACACAACTGCATTTATATACACTCTCTATCGCCCCCACAACAGCAGAGTTACTACCCTTAAGTGCATATCTGAAAAAACTAACCACATCCTGTCTGCTCATCCCTTCAGCTAACATCCACATTTGTGGTGACTTCAATGTCCACAATGCGGAATGGCTGACTCACTCTGACAAGACAGATGATGAGGGGAAGTTCTGTCATGATTTTACCATTGGCTATGACCTCACTCAGATTGTCCACGAACCCACCCCAGTGCCCGATACTTTCGGTCAGTATGCTAGCCTTCTAGACTTTTTTCTCACAACTTCCCCTGAGCTATGTTCAAGTTCCATTCTGTCTCCTCTGGGATCTTCCGACCACGCGGTTGTATGTAAAGATAAAAATGAAATGCAATAAGTCTGGAGATGTACCTCTCCACCGTACTGTATAAGGGGATAGCTTCCATACACTTATATCCGATCTACCACTTCATTCCATGTTTAAAAAAGATGTGGCCTCTATAATATCAGACCTGACTGAATGGTTAATTGTAGGCATAGACCGATTCATACCATCCAAAAAATTCCAACAAAAACTTAACAGCCAGCCATGGTTCTCCCCAGAATGTGCTACTGCTATCTCGCACAGAAATCACTTTTTCCATTGCTACCAACGTAATAGATGCACTGAGACTAAAGCTATCTTCAGAACTGCCGGCAACCACTGTAAAAGAGTAATCAAAAATGCAAGAGAGCTATATGATCAGTCCGTTAAATCCGAAGTAGCTGAACAGCGGCTTGGTTCACACCAGTTGTGGCAAATAGCAAACAGGATCCTGAACAGAAGCGTGCATTCTATCCCAGCCATCATCAATGGATCTGAGGTCATCTCGTCAGCATCAAACAAGGCCAAACGTTTTGCCAAGAACTTTTCAGCTAATTCTACCCTATGCGACGAAGGCCATCAACTCCCCGTATTTCCTCCTATAACGGACAACACGCTCTGCAACATACAAATATCTGTGCGTGAGGTCGCCAAGCTAATCCAGAACCTTGATTCCAGTAAAGCGACTGGCCCTGACGCCATTCCAATCATTGTGCTGAAAAAGCTTCAACTAGAACTTGTCCCCATACTTACAAAACTCTGTAAGCGTTGCCTTAAAGAGAAGTGCCTCCCAACACCCTGGAAAAACCCATCAGTATGCCCTGTATTTAAGAACTCAGGTGATAAGTCCTCTCCCTCTCAGTACAGACAAATAAGTGTGTGTCATGAGTAAGCTGCTGGAATCAATATTAAATAGAGAAGTAGTCAACCACCTCAGCAGAAATAACCTTCTTAGTTACATGCAATATGGTTTCCGTTCTGCCAGATCTACAGCAGATGTGCTAACTGTTATATCTCATAGGATTCGTGAGTCAAGATGACAAAGGCTTCCTCTCTAGGGCAATTGCTCTTGACATATCAAAGGCCTTCGATAAGTTATGGCATAAGGGCCTACTTCACAAGATTTCCAACTATGGTATAACTGGAAATGTTTTCTCGATCATAAAATCATTTCTCTCAGAGAGGCTCATAAGGGTAGTGGCTGATGGGCAGAAATCAGAGGCTATCAATATTAATGCTAGAGTCCCTTAAGGGGTCCATCATAGGACCAAGTCTCTTCCTGATATACATCAATGATCTCCCAACACACATACTTAAATCATTCGTTGACATCTATGCTGATGACACAACCATCTATGGCAACACATCAAAAGCCATAAATGACAAAGTTCTCTCTGATTCTCTCTCCTCTGATCTTGTACACGTGGTACAGTGGGGTAAGAAGGGGCTGGTTACTTTTAATGCATCTAAAACCAAGCTCCTATCTTTACATAATTAACGCTCTGATACCCATCTGGCATCAATTGGAATTGATGGCTGTCGTCTAGGGGAAGCTCCATGTTTTGATAAGCTTCTGAGCTTGACCTTTATCCCTGCCCTGAAATGGAATATGTACATCCACTCAGTTGCCAAGATCGTTGGAAAAATGGTAGGATCCTTTTACAGCTCCAGAGGATATCTCACTACTGATGCAATTCTCTATCTGTATAAAAGACAGGTACGTCCAAGGATTGAGTACTGCTGCCACATCTGGGCAGGAGCTGTTAAAAACAGCCTATCCTGCCTTGACAGAGTACAAAATAGGCTTTGTGGCCTAGTGGGTGATGCCCTTTCCTCTTCCCTGCAACCTCTCTCCCACAGGAGAGATGTTGCGATCCTGTCTTTGTTTTATCGTTACTACCATGGCAGCTGCTCGTCTGAACACCAATCTCTGGTCCCCCCTCGCCAATCTTTCACAATAAACACCTGCCTAACTGAAACCACTGTCAAAAATTTTCCCCACTCCTTATCTGTGCCAAAATCCCAAAGTAGATTCCATGAACAAATCTTCTTTCTTAGAAGTGCACGCCCGTGGAACTCTGTTTCGGTTGCCTGTTTCCCACCGGACTACAACCTGGATGTCTTCAAGTCTAATGTGAACAAATTCCTGATGAACCGCCTCCTTAAGTGAGACACTTTGTCAGATCTCCAAAACTAACATACTGTAAACACAATAATCCTTTTCCCCGAGTGGCTTCCGGGCCTTGATAAGTGGTGACTACCTTGTAAAAAAAAAAGTTAAATAATCAATTTATTTAAATAAACAAATATAAGTATATACATAGGGTGTAATTTGTATATTAAAGTTACCAAAAGATGATTAAAATAATCAATTAGTTTCAATAAACGAGGATAAGTATATACATAGGGTGTAATTTGTATATTTAAGCTGCCAAAAGACAAATAAAATAATAAATTTATTTCAATAAACGATTATAATATATATATATTGGGTGTAAGTTGTATATTTAAGCTGCCAAAAGACAATTAAAATAATAAATTTATTTCAATAAACGAGTATGAGTATATACATAGAGTGTAATTTGTATATTTAAGCTGCCAAAACACGATAATAATAATCACTGTATTTCGATAAACGAGTATAAGTATATACATAGCGTGTAATTTGTATATTTAAGCTGCCAAAAGACAATTAAAATAATAAATTTATTTCAATAAACGAGTATAAGTATATACATAGGGTGTAATTTGTATATTTAAGCTGCCAAAAGACAATTAAAATAATCAATTTATTTCCATAAACGAGTATAAGTATATACATAGGGTGTAATTTGTATATTTAAGCTTCCAAAAGACAATTAAAATAATCAATTTATTTCAATTAACGAGTATAAGTATATACATAGGATGTAATTTGTATATTTAAGCTGCCAAAAGACGATTAAAATAATCAATTTATTTCAATAAACGAGTATAAGTATAAACATAGTGTGTAATTTGTATATTTAAGCTGCCAAAACACGATAATAATAATCAATTTATTTCAATAAACGAGTATAAGTATATACAAAGGGTGTAATTTGTATATTTAAGCTGCCAAAAGACAAATACAATAATCAATTTATTTCCATAAACGAGTATAAGTATATACATAGGGTGTAATTTGTATATTTAAGCTTCCAAAAGACGATTAAAATAATCAATTTATTTCAATAAACTAGTATAAGTGTATACATAGGCAATGATGAGCTGTGAAACAGCGAAACAGTACTGTATGCGATGACTATATATATATATATATATATATATATATATATATATATATATATATATATATATCTTGTTACGACAATAGCAAAGCTACTGTTTTCGTCAAATAATGGCTATCATCGGGTGACCTAAACTTCCGATTTAATGGAAATATTTTCCTCAACTGGAAACGAAAAACTATTAAGCATTTTTAATTGAAGACGGGTCACGTGATGAACAACTCTTATAAAAGAGGTTGGAGGAAGTAATAAATATGGATATAGACGATGGTAAGAGGCACGAAAATGGTTAAACATAATCGTGATCATGTAATTTGTCTACTTAAAATTAAGGAAAGAACATATCTTGCTCTTTTGATTGTCAATAACCTCGTCAGAAGTCAACGGTATATACAGTGTATATACTGAATCGAAAAATCTTAAGTTCTAATGTTTTTGGTGTCGTTGAGTAATCGTTATGATACAGATTTTCTTAAACATGCACAAATATTGGTAAATATGATTGAGTGTTGATTTTGGGAACACGATTACTAGGGCTATGACAACAGCGTATTCTTTTCATTGTTTTGACTCTCGAGTATATATCCGATACAGTTAGACATAGTTGATCAACCGAGGACAACATTACTCTATATAAAAGCATATAAGATATCAACGGAGACACAGTCGAGAGTGAAAACAATGAAAAGAATATGCTGTTGTCCTAGTCCTAATGATTACCTAGTCATGTGTTATATTTAGTATTTTACTCAATTCACATGCACACACGCGCATCACACACACACACACACACACACACACACACACACACACATAATGAATTATTTTGGAGGTACATAATTTAACGACTGCAATTAAAAAAGGGAAATCCTTTTTACTCATTAAAAAACGAGCCTACCGCTTTCACTCAGGAGCTGTAGGGAGTGATACTTGAAAGAGAGAACAGAGAGAGAAAAAAACCCCTAACAGTATGTATTTCAAATAAAGGCAGCGCTATTGTATATCTAGAAATGGGTAGATGTGTGTAAGAGACTAAAATTCATTTCGCACCTCGAGTTTTTAAGCAAATCGTCTGTGATAGAAGACTCGTATATATTATTTAGGACGTCCATTGAATGGAAGGTCCCATTACTAACTTTGCTAGGTATGTACCGTTGGACTCTACTGTTCAATCTCAACGTTGTTTTACCACGTGCAAAATGATGATTAAGATTATTACTCTGGTCGGCGATTGGCTGTTTTCAGGAGGTCGTTTTGTGGAGGGTGTTTTTAGAATCATGGACTTTAAATTAAAACAATTGAAGCATGCATGGTCCCCCGTGAATGTACAATGAACGAGGCATAAAAAATGACTAAGTTTATCATCCCCCCCTCATTTAGACCCAAAAATCTCTAAGGGACGTCAACTCCTGGTGAAAATGAACAAACGGTGCAGTTTTAGGCCTTAACATATGTAAATTTGAGTTTTGCACCATGCAAAACAAGAAACGACTAAGTCCATCATTTGCCCCACAATTTAGCTCCCAAAGTTCCAAAGGCTTATAAATATTTAAATTTAAGTTCAGCATCATGCAAAACTGCTAAATAGACATACACAGAAAATTTTGGACAAATATGGTAAAATAGTCCAAAAATTGAGTGTTTTTATTAGCCCTAAAAGAGCCCCTGGGGCACACCTAAGAACTATCACGAAATATAGACAAACAAAATTATATAGAAATAAATTAGTTACAACTTTTCAGAAAGTTTTATAAAAATTCAAAGTATCATTTTATTTTTAATAAGCCCCAAAGTGTAAATTTTAGCCATTTTAACCTGAAAGGCACCCCGGGAGGGGGGTGCAACCGAAGTTTTCTCGGAAAATCCGTTTTGTTACTTTTTTTTACTCATATCATGTTTAATGTTTGTGCAAAATTTAAAAAAAAAGGCGTAGTTATTGAGAAAAGTGCGGACAGACGAACGGACGAACGGACAAGGTTGAATTTACAGGCCCACCCTCCTTTTGTCGAAGGGGAAAATATCATAGAAAAATATTGTTATACAAATTTATGTTTTTTTTCCAATGATTCATTTTTGGCATTTATAATTTAAACATCATTTATAATTTAAACATTATTTATAATTTAAACATTATTTATAATTTAAACATCATTTATAATTTAAACATTATTTATAATTTAAACATCATTTATAATTTAAACATCATTTATAATTTAAACATTATTTATAATTTAAACATCATTTATAATTTAAACATCATTTATAATTTAAACATTATTTATAATTTAAACATTATTTATAATTTAAACATTATTTATAATTTAAACATCATTTATAATTTAAACATCATTTATAATTTAAACATCATTTATAATTTAAACATCATTTATAATTTAAACATTATTTATAATTTAAACATCATTTATAATTTAAACATCATTTATAATTTAAACATCATTTATAATTTAAACATCATTTATAATTTAAACATCATTTATAATTTAAACATTATTTATAATTTAAACATTATTTATAATTTAAACATTATTTATAATTTAAACATCATTTATAATTTAAACATTATTTATAATTTAAACATTATTTATAATTCAAACATCATTTATAATTTAAACATCCAATTTTCACAATTTTACGTATGAAATTAGGCTACCTTCAAAATGATCTATTGTGTCTTGTGTCACACGTTTTCTATGAAAATAACCTACTGAGGTTGAACCGCACAAATGAGGTGGCCAATTGACAAGTCCATTTTGTGAAATTATTCTTTTGTCAAATGTAAATTATTCGTTCATCAAATATAAATAAAATAAATTTTCAAACGCTGTTCAGTTATCAATATAAATAACTGATTTTGGTCAGACTTGCAATTAAAGAAAAAAGAAAATAGAGTTGTCAGTTGTAATTCGTCGCCTCTAAAATCAACAAAAAACAAAATAAAATAAAAACAAGCACGCAAACTCGAAGCAAAATAGCAATTTTTAACTGCCGAGTAGATTGGTTTGGTGAAAGTTTTACTTACTGTGTCTATCTACGTCACACGCATGTTAACCAGACATTTAGTCTTCGCATTTCTATTTTTCTTTTTTTTTTTCTTTCCTTGTTTTGTTAAATTGAATTATTTTCTTTTAGTGACTGACCTTATCGCATCAAGAGCATACCTATTATTGGACTAAATATCTGCAACAGTTCTTATTTCTTCGTCTATTTTTAATTGTGAACCAAGCAAAAGCATTCGATGTGTTAGGATCCAAACTAACTTAATTAAGTAATTAAGATTTTACTTATCCCGAAAAAAAAAAGCGATGGGTAGTTCATCTAACCGATGAACGGCCTAGGATTGTCCACCGGATATCGACTTGGTATTTATTTGTTTTCCCACGAAACAAAATGTGACACAAGGTCGTTTTTAATGTGGGAGACACCAGCCCCCCCCCCTCAAATGGGGCACAAAAATAAAATTGCCTTAGTATAGAAGGCCCCCCCCTCTATTGAATAAGGGCAATTTGAGTGCAGCATCTGAGCAGACATCACACTTCAGAGACTAGTCCAGTACAAGTACCGAGTGTCGACTTCCACCTTACGACTTACTCTTTCGGTATTTATTGAATGTTGAATAGTCCATGAGTAGGTAACACAGGTTATTTAGGTCACAGCAGTTGCTGAAGAAGTACATTTTCTAAACCGAGGCAAATTACAGTTTTTGTCCCATTACTAAGTGCCCCTTTTTGGGGAGCTATTTTTTTTTTCAATATTAAAAGCGTACCTTCCGTCCAATTCGGTCCTCGTAGGGAATAAGTAAATAGGGACAGCTTGTAGACAAAAACAAAAAAAAAATTCTAATCGCCCCTCCTCTAACTACGCACTCCCATCGCCATTAAAAAAATCAAGGGGACGCGTGAATCATTACAGCATTGGCCCCGCTCACAAGAGACCATTAACCTAAAGAAACCCCAGAGGTGGGATGGCGGAACGTGTTTTTCTTGTCTGGTCGCAGCTCGTACGATTATTTTCCTAAGCACAGCGGCCCGCCGGGATTCGCTTCTCTATTATACAAACCAGTCGGGTTAACTGCTTCCCCAGGAGCGCCGGCAAAAGACTCCCCACCGATCGTGACACGGCACATCCCCCCCTTGTTATCCCAAGTAACAAGGGCCCGATCCACCCGAAGAGCACAGCGGAGAGGAGTGAGGCGTTTGTCATAATCGCGGTCGTTAAACCTCATCCCTCCTACACCGCGTTCATCGCCGCCGCGTTTTTTGACTAGCAAAATATACCGTAATGAGGTACTGAGTGAATCTCTGTTTGCATAAGAGGGACCGCACCCCCTCCATCACTCGCACATCGCCAAACCAAAAATGGCGTCAGATGCTATGCATAAAGATGGAAAAGAAAGCACTTGAAAAGAAAGCATTTTATGAAATCGTAAATTGCGCCTATTCAATCTGCGCGTATAACGCTGAAAATATAGCGGTCTTGTTAGGAATGAGGTTTTTTAGTTCTCTCCCACTGCAAGAACTTAGACACCAGGGTCGTAAAGTGAAATTGAGAAGTCAGTGCAATCTGACTTGCAAAAGGTGTCTGGGCAGCCCCACCGGCATTCCCGGTAAGGGCGCCCCAGGCGATTAGCAATAAACTATCTCTGCCCAAAGAGAGATTTCAAGGCTTTGAAGGATGGGCCTCCTAGAATTGCACAGAACTAAGCTCCCACCGCAAAATCAATAGGGACTAGATCATTACAAGGATTGTCTGATCTGTGTTGATTTAGGGGTTATTCATAGATTTTCAAGGTGACGTGAGTAATTTTGTCTATGAACGGAGGAAAGTTCCGAATTTTACCGAAATATACTAATAAAAAAGGGCGCTGTTACATACCGGATGACTCTTTTTCAATCAATTAGATGAATTCCGACTTTTATGTATCTCTAGCTACTCTTATAATTTTGCAACTTTTTATTTGGAATTTGTTGGGATACTTTTTCATTATTGTTACTGAAAGAGTTAGGGTAAGGTAAGGTTTGGGCTTTAAAAAATTTGGTCCATATTTTAAGAGAGTATAACATGGACCGTCGGTGTACGTCCGACCGCCTTGTAATTCTCGCTTTCCTTATGTTGTCCTTTAGTCCTCACATTCAACGAGCAATTCTTCTGGCAAAAGGGAAATATGAAATTTTTTTGAGTCGCAATTTATCCTTATAACATTTATTGTTGGTTACTTTTTGATCTTTGTTTTTTTTTTAAGCTCTGTACCGCAAGTGTTTTCATACCTAGTCTGGAGCGAAAAAAAAAAACCCATAGAAAGCCGAAACATCATTCCAGAATACTCGTAACAATTTGTAATAGTTTATTTAGTTTTTTCGTCTGAGTTCGTTAACGTTCGTCACTCTCCGATGACTTTGGGGAGCTGGGAATCGATAGTGCATATAATAAACTTTTTCTTGGATACCCCTTCCTGAAAAGTACGAAAATATTATTTCAAATTTAAAATGTTTAGCGATAAAAGTATACTTGAAACTGAAGTGGGAAAATGGATTAGCAGATCAAGCTTCTTACCTAGAACCGATGACGCAAGAAAAATCAAAAACAGATAATTGCTGTTGAAAGCGAAAAGACAGGGAATGTCTTCATATGAAACTTATGGTAAGATAACGGAACGAATTTACAATTCAGATGTTCAGAAACAGAATAATTACTTTTAAGAGTGTTTGGAATTATGAATATATGGATGAAGTGAAGCTTATCTTTTATCTATCTTCTGTATATAAAAAGCAATGATTGTTTGTTTGTTTGTTTGTTACAGAAATCGATACGTTAATAGTTAAAACATTCAAAAGATTTTCAATGTAGGTTAAATTTCTTACAGTATCTAAAAACAATCTTGGAATTTACTTTCTGTCCTATCGCGGGTCATTAAGAGCAAGGAATACTTCGGAAAATATATCTCACTCTTCCTTTCTCCTGTCTGCTCTCACGCTTCCTCCATCTTCTTCTTCCTCCTTTCTATAGGTCCTGGATATGACCTTAAACTATATCCAGTGGTGAGGCCCCAGCTTGCGGGCTTTGGGGAGTGTGGAGCCACCCTTTAATTGCCATTGCTCCCAGGTCCACTCTGACCCGGAGTGGTAGTACCTGTTAGGGTTCCAACTATGGGTTAAATAGAAATCTACGTGAAAACAACAAATATATTCTATTAAAAATTTTTTTCTCAAATCTTTGGATTCGGCATTAAATAACCCGAAAAGGGTTGATATGCCGTAAAACAAAAACAACCAACCAATCCTCCTTTCTATGTCTTTCCCTCTATAAAAAGCCGATGCTTGTTTGCATAACCTAATATTGGAATAATTTCAATTAAAATTGTTACAAAATTTAAAGAATTCATTAAATGTTTTTTAGATTCTAGTTAAGGCCAATAAAATCACCCTTCTCTCTCTCTCTCTCTCTCTCTCTCTCTCTCTCTCTCTATATATATATATATATATATATATATATATATATACCGGTTGTATCGATTAGTTTCCTAGATGTAAATCCAATGAAACTCGCGTGATTATTAAACAATCTAGTATATAGTCTGTTTATTATAAAAACATTATTGGTTACATATGTGCATACATGTTTCAGTCGCGTCCCAATTCAGGCTAACACTTCATCAGATCAAAAAGATCTTCTAGTGTCGGAAGGAACAATATAGAATTTTTTTTACACAGGAATCACCACTTATCAAGGCCCAGAGGCAACTCGAGGATAAGGGTTAATGAGTATACATTTGTCACTGTGATTATAGCGTAGTAAACATAAGTAGTGGGACTTTTGGTAATTGGATTACATTGGGGGACGGTTCATCAAGAACTTGTTTACGTTGGACTTGAAGACAATCAGATTGTAGTCAGCTGGAAAGCAGGCAATCGGAAGAGAGTGCCAGAGGCGAGCAGTTCTAAGAAAAGGCTTTGTTCATGGAATCTACATTTAGGTTTAGGCACAAGTAAAGATTGGGGAAATTATTGATAGTGGTTTCGGCCAGATGAGTGTTTTTCGTGAAAGTTTGGCGAGAGGGACCATAGATTGAAGCTTACATGAGAAGTTGCCATGAAAATAACGATAGAGACAGGCTCGCAACGTCTCTTCTGTGGGAAAGAGGTTGCAGAGAAGAAAAAAGAGCATCCCCCACTAAGCTACGAAGTCTATTTTGAACTCTGTCAAGGAAAGATAAGCTGCTTTTAGCAGCTCTTGCTCAGATGTGGCAACAGTACTACATCGTTGGCCGTACTTGACTTTTATATAGGTAGAGAATTGCATCAGATATCTACTGAAGCAGTAGAAGGATCCCACCATTTTTCCAGCGACCTTGACAATGGATTTGTATATACATGTTCCATTTCAGGTCAGGAGTAAAGGTCAAGCCCAGAAGCTTGTCAAAACATAAAGCCTCCCCATTCAAAAAGAAAAAAAGGGGGAAAACATTATGAAATCTTTAACTAACAGTGTAATGTTGATTCCACTTTATAAACTCACGCGTAAATATGGGAGGGGAAGGTATCTTCAAATAATATCTTTAATTTCTAATTAGAATGTTGTTTATCAAGTACTTCGGGAAAAAATCATAGTTCTTAGACAAGGTTAATTCATTTCAACAGAAACACAATAGAATCGTTTAATGCGTGCAAAAACGACTCTTAAACATAAAAAAAAACAAGAATGTCTTTAGTGTATCTCCTGTGATCATGTCACACCAAACTTATGGCCCCTAATTCACCAAACCTTAATCGTTTGGACTATTACATGCAGGGCGTGTTTTAAAGGACGTTAATAAGCATCTTCATAAAACCAAATCCTCTCTAATGAAAACAATAGCTCGAACAATGGAGAGCATGAAGACCACCTGATCAAAACTTGCAGTCGCTTTCGAATTCGAATTGAGTCGGTGATACAAGCCGAAAGTGTATATATATATATATATATATATATATATATATATATACAGAATATGACGTAGATTAATATTATATTTATTAGTTTTGTTACAGAAAGTTTATATATATATATATATATATATATGTATATATATATATCCATACAGTAGCGTCCAAAACTAAAGGACAACATTTTAAAACCTAATATTTGTTAGAAGTCACAATTGTGAACAGCTGAAATTTTGACACTGGTAATATTTATCATCTATAATAACATACTAAAAGTTGATTCATTAGCAAAGGACAGAAAAAGAATTATAGCATTATTTATTTATTTTCAAAATAGGAACGTCCAAAAGTAAGGGACAAAATTGAGAATCTCTCACTCTCTCTCTCTCTCTCTCTCTCTCTATATATATATATATATATATATATATATATATATATATATATATATATATATATATATATATATAGGAAATTTATTACTGTGAGTCCAGAATGAGTTTACAAATTGTTTCAACTAGAGGAAAATCCTCAAAGAGAGGAAAAATCCAACTAGCATCATCAGAATTCATAGATGGACTCTACACATTGAGCACTTTAGTCCGGTTTTTTACCACTGGTAAATAAATATATATATATATATATATATGTGTGAACGTGTCTGTGTGTCTGTCTGTGTGTCTGTGTACATTTTCCACCTCAATAACTCTGTAAAATTTCAGTCTACAGACGCGAAATTTGATATACAGGGTACTGATATTTGGGAAAATCTTTGTAATCTGTTTTCGGCAAGAAAGTTGGCTGTTAAGGGGTCAAAGTTCAACGATTTGACCTTTGAGAACTCTACCAAACCCCTCCGACAATTTGGGGTCTAACACTTGAAATTTTACGTATAAGTTCCTTGGACATGGAGCTAACTTAATAACTTAAACAATAAATATCATGCAGTCATAACAGAAGTCAAAGTTTTAAAAAAGATTGACCTCTGCGGTCTCTACCAAATTACTCAGACAATTTCTGGTTTAAACATTTGAAATTTGACATAAAGGGAATTCAGAGATAGGACAAGCTTTTTAATCGGTTTGGGTCGAAAGTTTGAGCTATAAATATAAAATCCATGTATGTTTGCATATCTGCCTAAAACTTTGGACAGAGGAAAATTTTCACAAGATCAGTAGCCTTTTTAAGTTCGACCCTTCAGACAACAAATACCGAAAAATTGGCTAAAACCATTAATTTCTTAACTCTCAACTGCCCACTTTTCTACAGGGAGGGGTCGCTTTTTTCGCCGATATTTTCGAAAGTCATCCACTCTTTTTGATTGTCTAGCCTTCATTTAAACCTACGTCACTTCCGGTTTGGTGATGAGCGCAACAGCAAAGACGTCACGTTTTTCCACGTTCTTTTCCTCCTTCACAGTACGGGTTCGAGCCTGCCTTCCTACTACCACTATTCTTTTGCTCAACACACACCTCCAAACAATATCTATTTTTCAGTATATTTTGATTATTTTAAAGACGAAAGTATTAATTGAATAACAATCATTTAAGTGAATAATTTTACTGTTGATATTTATTCTACGATACCCGTCACACACGCAGTCGATTAGGGACGGTCAACATAAGAACAGTAGTCTGAATAATTAAAATAGTACACATTTAATTGTCATTTATTTTGTTTTCCCTCTCGTCGCGTCTAACAACAATTCTCTACCAAACTACATTGTCATAGTATTTAAGCACAACTCTTTAAACACTACGTGTAATGCTTCAAGCAAATTACAACATCTAATTTAATGTTTAACTAAGAACTACGGGTTTCGGCAGTGATGTCCTGGACACGGAAAGCTGCAAGTCTTGCGTGGCGAATGAGCGGACAGATATTTCTCTTTATACTGAGTAACCAGAGAGTGAGAGAGAGAGAGAGAGAGAGAGAGAGAGAGAGGGGGGGCAGTTGGGATTTAAGATACCTGCTTACCCCCATACAGCAATGAACTGTGAGTTTATTTATGTATGCACAGGTATACTCTGAAGAAAACATAGAACTCCGAAGAGTTTTTTTTTTAAAGACAATGTATTTGTGATATATTTTCTAATAATTACGAGGGGCGTGCAATAAGTAATGCCCCTGACCCACTTCCCATAGGAGTAGAGCAACGAAACTTGGCAGATTTATTAGTCTTTCTCAACATAGGAATCACCCAGAGTTATGCATTTCTCCCATCGTTTGATGCAGCTCTGGAGACCGTTTATTTAGAACACCCCAGGTTAGTCCTCCAACAACGACGTAACTTGGGAAATCAAGCTGCATCATCTGGGAAATGCTTTCCTTTCAAAAACAACTTCATGGCTGGGAAAAGGTGAAAGTCAGAGGGTGCAAGGTTAGGAGAGTAGGGGGGATGGGGAGGTTTTCATAACCATACGCTCGTGCTTCTGATCTGGCGACATGCTAGTTGTGGACCGGAACGTTGTCCTGTAGGAGGAGGATACCTTTGCTGATCTTGCCCTGCCTCTTGATTTTGATAGCTTCCTTTAATTACTTCAAAAGTGAAGCATAATAGGCTCCTGTAATTGAGGTACCCTTTGCCAGGAAATCTGTCATTACTACTCCGTCCTGATCCCAGAAGACTGTGAGCATGACCTTGTCAGCGGAGGTCTGCACCCATGCCTTCTTTGGAGGTGGTGAGTTCAAGTGCTTCACTGCATTGACTGGGCTTTGGTCTATGAATCATAGTGATGGACCCAGCTTTCATCCTGTGTAATCAGTCTTTTGAAAAACTTTGACTCATCTTCTTGGCACATCTCCAAATTCATCCTCGAGCACTCGACGCGTTCTCGCTTCTGGAATGGCCTGAGCAACATGGAAATCCATCTGGCAGACACCTTATGCGTATGCAAATGGTCATGAATGATAGTTCCCACAGACCCTGAACTAATCTTGACATCTTGGCGAATAGTAATGCGCCGATCTTCCAAAATGGCAGTCTTAACTTGACGAACAGATGTCTCATCAACGGCAGAAGAAGGGCGACCAGGTCTGGGAGCTGTTTCCAAATACTTGCGGCCATGTTTGAATTCACGATGCCAGCGTTTTAGAAGGTTATATGATATGCCATTATCCCCATAAGTTTCTTTCATTTCATCAAAAGTCTCCTGTTGTGTGCGTTCTTTCAGATACCAAAAAAAAAAAAAAAACGGATTACTGCTTGACATTCAACAGGCTCCATTTCACACCTGACCCAGTTCAAACACCTGTAAAACAGAAACCACAATTAGTTCAGAGCTGTAATTTGCCACATAACCCGTAGGGATATAAATCATTGCACATGCAAAATTTCAGGTACATCAGACTACCGGGAAGCTTATCGGGGGCATTAATTCTTGCACGCCCCTCGTACTTTTAGAAAATCTGTTATTGAGAATGAATACGTTTACAAGGATGATGAGAAGATGAAAGTCTTGTCTGCCACATCTCTACTGCAACTATAGACATTCGACCTTCTGATTCTGTGCACGAAGAAAAGAACAAATTTTGGTAAGAAATGCCCCCCCCTCTCTGCTTTCACTTTTGATGTTTGTCACTTCTGTATTACACGGACCGCGCCAATTTAAACTATATTTTTTTGCAAGTGACAATTTTACTTAAATTCAAATGTTTAGTGATGGGGGATCCAATGTTGGGCGGACCTGAACGAGTTTTTCTTGCTGTAAAATTAATTCCTTTTCACGTTTTCTTATTTTTTCTGCTGATTATCGTTGATAACAGACTTAATTTTCATATTAGCAGGAATTTTTTTTTTTAAAATGTCAATTTAAAAGTTATAATTGAAAAGTGAATCCAAGATTACCACCAGCTACGATACCAGTTATACGTAAATATTTTTATGTCTTATTATTCTTATAGTAGGTGCTCGAATGAGATGCACTCTCTTGTTCCCCTTATAAAACATTTACAACAAAGGCTCGTCTAGCTACAACCATTGTAAGTAATTTTTCCCCCTCTATATACCTAAAGCTAAAATGAACTTCCACAAGGAAAACATATTTTCTAGAACTACCCGTCTGTGAAATACAATATCATGGGACTACTTCCAAGATGACTACAAAATGATTGTTGTCAAGTCCAATGTAAAAAAAAAAAAATTCTTGAGCTGTCCTCTTACATAATCAAAATCGAATCAGTTACAACCACCGCTTCTAATCCTCACGGTTTAGTTTCCCTCTTTACCTTACAAACACAGTAACCCTCATTATTGGGTGACTAATTAGTTTCTTTAGAGTGGAAAAAGGTCACCGAACCCAAAGAAATCACTATATGTTTTTAAATAGCTATACTTCGTATACCTCTAGATTTATAAAACACTTCGCTAGTTAAAAATAAGTGGGACTCAGGATAAAACTAATTGTTATTGGTATAATTTAATTCATTGTTTACGACAAAATACATTTTTTCCTCACTATTGTTTGCATTAAAATGTATTTAGCTTTACTTTCTTTCGGAAAATACGTATGACTATTAGAAGGACTCTTAACATGGAGACATTTTCCTCTTCTGATATAAAGTACTGTTGATCATATTTGTGAAGGTCACGTTTAGAGCACCTCATCCAACATTGACATGGTACAAAACCAACTCTGTAATCATGTATGCGATGTCAGTTTTCCCTCCCTACCCCTCTTTATCCCAGAAGAGGCGTTATCTACTCTATTTTTATTTTCATGGTGGGTGCGCGACTGAGCTTTAATCTATTTTTTCGCATGTAAAACTTTTGTAATAAAAACTCCTACAGCTATAATTACTCTCAATAATTTTCCTCTCTTTCCTTTCTATGCCTGAAACTAAATGAAACTTCCATGGGTAAAGTTTATTATTTTTAACTGCCCCCCCCCCGTTTAAGAAAATTAGGTGAGCTACTCCCAAGCTGACTGCAATATTGTTGTTTTCACATGTTTTGTTAAACTTTCCTTTTAAATAATTGGAATTCGACAAACTTCCATCGCCATTGCCAATTATCACGGTGTTGTCTCAGCGCCAACCTGACACTCATTAACCATTATCCTCGAATGGAATTTCGTCCTTAATAAGCGGTGAATCGTTAGTACATCACCTAGTTTTCAAAGAAATACCGTACCTTAGGGTAATTGCGCCAAGTCCAGGTTAATTGCCCCAACTAGCTAAAAGTCTTCTCTTAGCAACCACGCATATAAACAGCACTTTTTTTTAATTGACGAAATTACTCTCGGATTTGGCGCAATTACCCCAAAGTACGGTAACTATGTATCATGTATCTTATTTATTTTTGTTTATTTCTTTACTTGCCCTCCCACGATGGCAGATTTAGACAGAAGGTCGGTTTTTAATGTAGGGGGAAAACAGCTCCCCAAAAAGGAGGGATTCTGGTTAGTAACAAAAAAAATGTATCAGTCTTCTCCACTAACTGAGACCAAAAAAGTGAAGTGAAAAAAGTAAAGTGCAGTATTAGCACTTGCCCAAAGGCCAAGAAGCCTTAAAACACGTATCTTATTCAGCAATAATATAGACTTGGTATAAAACTATTTATGATTGGTATAATGTACTTGATTGTTCAAAGTAAATACATTTAATTGTTGAAGTAATTATTCTTTTGTTTTATTTTTTCTACGATATTCAGACCGATAACACGTATTTCGATTTATTTTCTTTCGAAATATAATTTTTCCCCATGAGGAAATCAGTTTGCAAGGAAGCATTGTACACTAATTATCTATAGTACTAGAATTTCAGCCCGGCGTTGTCCGGGTGTTTGGAGGTGTATGTTGAGCAAAAAAAAAAAAAAAAAAAATAGCGGTAGCAGGCTCGAACCGTACTGCCAAGGAGGAAAAGAACGGAGAAAGAAATCCCTGACGTCTTTGCTGTTACGACCACCGCCAAACAGGAACTGACGTAGCTTTAAATAAGGGTAGACAATCGAAAGGAGATGATATAGGCGAAAAAAGCGACCTCCCTGTAGAAAAGTGCCCAGTTGAAGGTGAAGATATTAATGTTTTAGCCAACTTTTCGATATTTGTCGTATGAAGGATCGAACTTCAAAACGATACTGATATTGGTTAAATTCGTCGCCTCTGTCGAAAGTTTTAGGCAGACATGCAAACATACATACATACATACTTACATTTATATATTGGTAACTAAACATTTTCGACCCAAACCGATTAAAAAGTTTGCCCTATCTCTGATTACCCTTTATGTAAAATTTCAAATCTTTAGACCGGAAATTGTCTGAGTAATTTGGTAGAGACCGCAGAGGTCAATCTTTTTAAAAACTTTGACTCCTATTATGACTGCTTAATATTTATTGGTTTGGGCTTAAATCAAGTTATTAAGTTAGATCCATGTCCAAGGAACTTATATCTAAAATTTCAAGTGTTTAAACCCCAAATTGTCGGAGGAGTTTGGTAGAGTTCTCAAAGGTCAAATCGTTGAACATTGACCTCTTAACAGACAAATTTCTGGCAGAAAGTGAATTACAAAGATTTTCCCAAATCTCAATACCCTGTATATCAAATTTGGTGTGTGTAGTTATTGCGTAGGTAAATGTACACAGACACACAAACAGACAGACACAGACACAGACACGTTCATTTTTATTGATATATTAGCATGGGTGTCCGGCGTTGCTCGGGTATTTTGAGGTGTATGCTGAGCAAAAAACAAACAAACAAACAAAAAACAAAAACGGTCAAATTTTTACATTTGACTCCTATTATGACCCCTTAACATTTATTGTTTTGGATTCAAATTGAGTTATTAAGTTAGATCCATGTCCAAGGAACCGATATCTAACATTTCAAGTTTTTACACCCCAAATTGTCAGAGGAATTTGGTAGAGTTCTTAAATGTCAAATTGTTGAATTTTGACCCCTTAACAGCCAAATTTCTGACCGAAAACCAATCACATAGATTTCCCCAAATCTCAGTACCCTGTATATCAAATTTCGAGTCTCTAGACTGAAAATTGATAGAGTTATTGCGAAGGAAAATGTACACAGACACACAGACAGACACACACACACACGTTCACTTTTATAGATATACTAGCATTTAAGCCCGGCGTTGCCCGGGTGTTGAGAGGTGTATGCTGAGCAAAAAACAAAACAAAACTGTCAATTTTTTAACTTTGACCCCTATTATGACCCCTTAACATTTATTGTTTTGAGTTCAACTTAAGTTATTAATTAGATCCATGTCCAATGAACCTATATCTAAAATTTAAAGTGTTTAGACCCCAAATTGTCAAATCGTTGAACTTTAACTTATCAGGCAAATTTCTGGCCGGAAACCGATCACATCGATTTTCCCAAATCTCAATACCCTGTATATGAAATTTCGAGTTTGTAGACTAAAAGAGATATTGCGTAGGGAAATGTACACAGACACACAGACAGACAGACACACATACACACAGCCACGTTCACTTTTATATATATATATTTTTTTTTTTTAATTACATTTTCACCCCAAACAAGGCACATTGCCACTTTGGTGTAGGGGGCTACTATCAGGGGAAACATCTACTGGGGTACTATGTAGGGATTAGGGCAGCGAGATGTTGGTTCACGTTGCACTTGAACTTATGCATGTCAGTACAGTAGGGGAAGCAGTGACCTGGAATGCAATTCCAAAGTCTAGCAGTTCTGGGGAAGAAACTACTTGTTCCCACACCTGGGAAGATGCTGCTTAGAGCTACGGCCACTGTAAATAAGTTTCCTTTCTCTTTCTGTGTACCCAGATCTTGTTTTTTTTTACATGTGTGATCACCTCTTATCAAGGCCCAGAGGTCACTCGAGGATAAGGGGTTAATAGATATATATTAGTCATTGTGATTTTAGCGTAGTAAACAGTGAGAATTTTGTAACTTCGATTACTTAAGGGGACGGTTCAATAAGAACTTGTTCATGTTGGACTTGAAGACAACCAGATTGTAGTGAGCTGGAAAGCAGGCAAACGGAATAGAGTTCCAGAGGCGAGCAGTTCTAAGAAAGAAGCCCTGTGCATGGAATCTACGTTTAGGTACAGGCACAGATAGAGAGTGTGGGAAATTGTTGATAGGGGTTCTGATTAGACGAGTGTTTTTCGTGAAAGTCTGGCGAGGGGGACCATAGATTGATGTTCAGATGAAAATAACGATAGAGCAGGGACAGGCTCGCTACGTCTCTTCTGTGGGAGAGAGGTTGCAGGGAAGAGAAAAGGGCATCCCGACTAAGCTACGAAGTCTATTTTGAACTCTGTCAAGGCAGGATAAGCTGCTTTAGCAGCTCCTGCCCAGATGTGGCAACAGTACTCCACCATTGGCCGTACCTGGCTTTTATATAGGTAGAGAATTGCATCAGGAGTGAAATATCTACTGGAGCGATAGAAGGATCCCACCATTTTTTCAGCGACCTTGGCAATGGATTTGTATATACGTGTTTCATTTAAGATCGGAAGTAAAGGTCAAGCCCAGAAGATTGTAAAAAAATGAAGCCTCCCCAGAACAAGAGCCATTCATTTCGATTGATGGCAGCTGGACAACAGAGCGTTGATGATGTAAAGATAGAAGCTTGGTTTTAGATGTATTAAAAGTAACCAGTCACTTTTTCTCCATTGTACCACGTGCTCAAGATCAGAGGAGAGAGAGAGAGAGAGAGAGAGAGAGAGAGAGAGAGAGAGAGATAACTTGGTCGTTTACGGTCTTCAAAGTGCTACCATAGATAGTAGTGTCGTCAGCATAAATGTCTAAGAATGATCTAAGAATGTGGTTTGGAATTTCATTGATGTAGATCAGGAAGAGAGTTGGACCTAGGATGGATCCCTGAGGGACTCAAGCATTAATACTGAGAGCTTCTGATTTCTGCCGATTAACCACTACTTTTAAGAACCTACCAAAGAGAAATGATTTAATAGTTGAGAAGACATTTCCACCTATACCATCATTGGAGATCTTGTGAAGTAGACCTTTATGCTATACCTTATCAAAGGCCTTTGATATGTCAAGAGCAATTGCCCTAGAGAGGAAGCGTCTGTCGAGGAATTCGCCAATCTTATGGGATATAACTGTAAGCACGTCTGCTGAAGATCTAGCAGAACGGAAACCATATTGCATGTCACTAAGAAGGTTATTTTTGCTGAGATGGATAAATACTTCTTTATTTAGCACAGATTCCAGCAACTTACTCATGAGGCATAGGAGACATATTGGTCTGTACTAAGAGTTAGATGAGCGATCACCTGAGTTCTTAAATACAGTGCATACTGATGAGATTTTCCAAGGTGTTGGGAAGCATTTCCCCTTAAGACAACTCTTATCTAAACATAATGAGTTATGTTATCCAGAACTATCTTTCCGTGGAACAAAATACCGCAAAAAATTCCTGATACGCGACCTATTTTTTTAAGCCGTCATCTTAAATAATTGGATTCTGTCAAACTTCCACAATGATTAGTAATCACCGGGATGTTTTCTTAGTGTCAACTTGGTACTCATTAAACGTTATCCTTTAGTGGTCTTTGAGCCTTGATGTGCGATAACTCGTTATCACGTAGAAAGAGAAAAAATATAATTTAGTTTAAAAGAATTTACTATACATAGGCCTTTTTTTAAAAAATGTTTTTATGCTAGGTTAATTTCTTGTTATTTATCAGACACGTATCTTGTAAAGACATAATTTAGAGGGTTTTTGTTTTTCAACTTTTTGGTCACTTTCTTCAAGTTGGGGATCGGGCATCCTACCGTATGCCAAACATTCAACCGCTATTTTGATATACTCCAACCGAGAGATCTTTTATGATTGTGACCGTCTCTTTAAGTTCAATTATTTGAATCTCGTTTATCCTTGTTCACTAGGTAGTTTTTAAAATTCTTTTTTATGAGTCCAGATGCTCCTATAATTACTACAACGATAAAGATCCTTCTAATATTCCAGTTTGTTTCCATGCCATTATCCTCGAATGGTATTTTTTTATCATTTCCCATTCAACTCTGTTTAATCGAGCATCATTGAGTTTGACCCGAATTCTCGTGAATTCCCGTCAAGCATGGATCAGGCGAGACCGGCAATCATCGGTGTCAGCCGCGAACGTTGTTCAAATGTTGAAACGCTAACTCGACTTTTTATTTTATTTATTTAATTTTTTTTCTGTTACATTTTTAGTAATTTTTAAGGTGATATTAAGGGGGCGGGGTGACTTTTTTTCTGATTAGTTACTCATTTATTTATTATTTTTTTTTTATTGAATTTTTGGGAGTTTGATTAGCCAAAGAAAAAGCGCTATCGTAATGGAAGCAGACGACATTCGAATCGGAAGAAAGCGACTAAACCAAAAAAAAAAAAAAAAAAAAGAAAAAAAAACTGACAAGTATATTTTCATACTCGCCAAACAGAGAAATGACAGGCAAGAAAATAAATCTATACATGTTAGAAAAATAAATGGAAACATCGATGCAGAGAATCTCATATTGTACGGAGAAGAAATTGCCGTCCTCCAAAAATGAGGTGCATTACACAAATGTTTAATTAAAAAAAGATCGTGTTTAAAGGATGGTTCCTCCTGGAGATGTACAAATGGACAGTGCCACCAAAAGAACTTGACTGAACAACAAGTCTTGAAAATAAAAAAAAAAATAAGAAAAAAAAATACGGTTACAAAAAACAACACAAAACAAAACAAAAAGAAAAAACGTGTACTTACACCTAACAATTATACGGTTAAAAAAATATTTTCGTGGAGGAAAAAAAAAAACAACTTTCTGTTGATAAATATTTTGCAAAAAAAAAAAAAATTAAATACTAAAATGAAATAAACATATTTTCATTTTTCAAGGTAGTTTTTTTTCTTTTTGATTTTTGCATTTGTATTTTTTCCGTTTTTTTTTTTTCATTAGTCTGCGTCTGTTACGACGCTCGGCTGACACCAATAATTGCCGGTCTCGCCCGATCCATGCTTGACGGGAATTCACGAGAATTCAGGTCAAATTATGCAAGAGTACCCTAACCTACTAAAGTTGCTTCTTTCTCTTTGTCCTCTATCACTATCAGGTTTCATAGCCCCGTCATCAAGATACATAGCTGTAGGAATTACATAATCATAGTGGATTGTACATGCCTAATTTCCAACCGTTCTGTCTAATATATGTTCGTAAGACTTAGTGCTGCATTTAATATTCAATTTTTTCAATATAAAACTAATTATAATTGGGATAATATAAGTAATTAACTGTTGAAAGTAAAATGCATTTTATTGTAGAAATTAATATTTCTATTTGTACTTCCACCATATTAATTTTATTTATTGCGAACTATTATCTTCATCTTTTCTTAGTTGTTTCAGGACGTTTCGGCCAACTATTCCTTTGGCTTTCGTCTGGTGGTAACCGCGCCGGGATAGGAACTCTGAACCTCCTGACTGCATCCATTGCAATTATTACCTTCTGTAGTTGCTGTCGTCCACCACATTTTGACCAAGTAAGCCTCTGGCCGGCTTTGGGGAGAATTGAAACCGCTATCTTCAGACAATTTCTACGCTTCCAGGTGACAATTCTCACCTGGAAGCATAGAGATTCAACGTTTCTATCAATTGCGCCACTGGCGGCATAATAGTCCGCAATAAATAAAATTAATAAATAATGCTCATCTCAATTATGAATTTCAATTAAAATAATATATTTCACCATATTGTTTGTACTTCGATTTAATTTCTTTAGAAAAATGTTTATCTCGATTAGGAAGACTGTTAACATGGAGTCATTGCCCATTAATTATCTCCATTTGATTCTTGATAATATTAAATAAACTGAAGTGGCAAATCTAAGTAATTTAATTAAACTATACTCTTAACTAAATATAAAATAGATCTCTGATGAAAATAAAGTGAAAAAGAAAGAAAGTCACTACTTGTAAGCGGATATGTTCTTTTTTGTTTTTGTTTTATTTTCTCACAGCAAATCATGTGTCACTATGGTGGAAAACTTCCATTTAAGGATATTACTTTGGTCTGGATCGAGGACATTAGAGAGTCATAATGAAGATACCACTACCCACAAATTCAAGGCTCGTAAAAATAAAGTAGTTACGATGATTAGATTGTCTGGCTCGCAGAGACATTAGTGGGTCATCAAAAAGATTAGACCTGCTCTAATAGCACATAAAACGGCAGTTACATTCATTACAATAGCAACGCACATAAAAATGAAGGAATTTATAATGATTAGATTCGTCTGGTTCCCACAAACACGACAGTTAGGATTAAATTCGCTATAATATAAACCCTCCATTAAATTATCGTATTTAGGAAAACTTTGTTTTGTTTGGGCCCAATGATACATTAGTTGGTCTCCGAACGGTTTTTAAAACAAATACAGAGTTTTACAGAAGATAGGCGTACCTCACGGGTTTGTGCATTAAGAGAGGAGCCAGACACACATGCAACTAAGAATGACACATACACGGTTTGACGGTGGCTAAGTAATCAATGACGCAGACTGAAAAACTGGGTTTGTCAGGTTCGATTCCAGTTCGTTTCACAGAAACATTTTTATCAACTTAGCACCTGAATTTGTATTTAAGTTCTTGAAGAGGAGGTGAATAAAATGACACGCACGGTTTGAGGTCGGTCTGGAATTTATCCCGCTCGAAACAGACTCTTAGCTGAGTAGATCGGTTCCGTCCGGACAATATTTTTCTGTTTTTTCTTTTTTTTGGCGCTCATTTATTTTTATTCTACCCCCCCACATACACGTCAAATCGTGTTTATCTCGGAGAAATAAAGCAAAAACATAATAAGCTTCCCAAACCTCAATGCGATTGTTATTGTTTCCCCACTTATTTTATGGAAATTGCTCCAGACAAAGCATGAAGCCACTTGATGTAGAGCCAAAAATACAACTCCAATGTCACAAACGAGCCAACGATAGTGTTAGATAGATCGATTCTGACCGAGAAAACACCAATTCTTTCCACTTTGTCAGAAACATCGCGCAAGGAACTCGAGGACTAATGAACGAAATAAGAAAAGTGAGAACCAAGAAACTGCACAATATAAACCCAAGCTTCATTTTCTATTTTATTTTCCCATCATCCGCCAGGATACAATTATTAAAACCATTCTTTAACAGGGAAGGAATGTGTAGTAATTAAGCTCAACTTAAAGCCAGAAAAAAAAAACTGAAAATTTGTTCATTATAATATTAGTACTAAATGTTTGTTCGGCAACAGCTGGATCATTTCTGGTCAGTTCCGTAAACTGCATTATGTTTGATCATCTGAAGAAGTATAAACTTTTAAACATCAGCATTTCTAATGGGAATTGCTCTAGACAAGGGATGCAAACTAAAAAAATGAAATAAGTAAAAACTACTTGAAAAAAAAACAACAACTAGTTAGCAAGTGTTATATGGGTAGATTCCAAGTGAACTAACAGCAGGTCCTGGATATGACCTTCAACTATATCCAGTGGTGAGGTTCCAGTTTGCGGACTTTGGAGAGTGTGGAGCCACCCTTTAATTGCCATTGCTCCCAGGTCCACTCTCACCCGGAGTGGTAGTACCTGTTAGGGTCCCAACTATGGGTTAAATAGAAACCGACTGGAAAACAACAAATATTCTATTAAAATTTTTTTCTTCAAAATATTTGGATTCGGCATTAAATAAATTAGGGCTTCCATGAGCCTGTTTTACAAGTATTTAAATGGTAAGTGCTCAGACGAACTCAAAGCACTGGTACTTTCTCAACATAAATACTTTCGGCAAACCATACAAGCAGCAAAGTCCCACCCCTAGCGTGTAAAGAAAAGTAGATGTTGTAAAGATTAAATAGATTCTCCTTTCAAACTACTAGACTATGAAATTCCTCCTAGGCCCCTGCTGCCCTGACTTTACTGGAATGCAGATATTTCGCCACCAAACTCCCTACACAGTATCCCTGCAAATCTAATCCTAAATAGTAGCCCCTTACGACTTAGTGGCATGGTGTCTTGGTTGAGTGAAACACACACACACACACACTATATATATATATATAAATATTTCCACCGTCAAATAATGTCGCAGCTCAAAAAAGCCATAAAAAAAACAACCCGCAAATCCAAGATTCGAGCATCGCCCTCATTTTAGTTCATCAGTTGAACACGTCCGAAATCAGGATTCGAAACCCACGAATCAGTTCCAACTAATGTGTTCAACAAATGCATTTAACTGATGTGTTCAACTAATGTGTTCATCTAATATATTCAATTGATAAGTTCAACTAATGTGTTCAACTGATATGTTCAACTGATGTGTTCAACTAATGTGTTCAACTAATGTGTTTAACTGACGAGCCCAAACAAATGCAAAAATCGAGTCTTTGTCTTCCGTTTATTTATTTATTTTTATTTTTTGCTTTCATGGCTAAGGTAAATTGTGACGTTGTTTTACTGTGCAAATAATTATATCATTTCTCATATTCTGAAAATTCTAATATCATATATATATATATATATATATATATATATATATATATATATATATATATATATATATATATATGGGCCGGAGGTTAGAACTATCGACTTTCAACGCGATGCTTGTAGGTTCAATCTCTGGCTAGGAAAAACTGCTGGTCTAGCCGCATTGATGTATTGTGATACAATGAGAACAGTACTTTACGTGGATGACTATATATTTTAAGCCCCCCCTTAGTAGAGCAGTGTCGTAAATGTATCACACCCGCTGCTTAACTGGCGATAAAAGCGAGGCTCGATGTTTGTTTGTAAATAAACAAACTGCTCGAGGACTGTAAAAGCGGTAGGCCAGTGTCTATTTAAATGGGTATTTGTTAGATTCATTTGTGAGCACCGATCCCATGGGCCAGAGTCTAGAACTACCGACTATCAACGTGATTGTTATAATTTCAATCCCTGGTTAGGGAAAGGTGCTGATCTAGCCGCACTGGTGAGTTTTGAACGAAACAGTACTATATATATATATATATATATATATATATATATATATATATATATATATATATATATTAGACATTAAGAGGAGATTATAGATAGATATATAAATACCCGTTCACATACACCTTACAGGATAAAGCTAGAACCCAGAATTAGATAGAATCGAGCAATTACCGACAACGGACAACGCCAGACCCAAAGTGGGTTTCGATGTACTGCATCTCATCAGTGACGTGCTCCGACATGGGCGCGAACCCAGGTCGTCGTACTCATGAAGTGTACAATACTGACGACCTAACGATATGGGCCATGGCGCAATCTATTGACTATGCCTCGATTTTTTAAATTTTTCTATTTTATCCAGTTCTACATTCTACGATGTGGCAAGCAATATATATAACTAAGATAGTTACTGCTGGTATGCAGGCGGTAGATATCACATCTACAAACATTAACTGAAATTAGCCGACTCCCCAGACACGATTACGGAACAACCTTATTTGTTGAGGGACATCACGTCCCTACGAAGGATGACCCGCTCTTTCTACATATATTAGACATTATATATATATATATATATATATATATATAGACATTATATATATATATATATATATATATATATGTGTGTGTGTGTGTGTGTGTATCTGTCTGTCCGTCTGCGTGTATGTGTGTATATAGACAATATAATAAAATAAAAAGTCGTTAAGAGGGAATGTATGAAAAGCAGAAACGAAAAGCAATTAACCACATGAAAAAACAAACAAAAAAAAACAAACAGGATATTTGACTTAAGTTCGACTCAACGAATGCATTAAAAAGACTTTGTACGAGCATTGATATATAAATATCACATTTTGATGTTTAACAATGTATAGAATAATTGCGTTAGATTATTACAGATGTTTGGTAAGAAAAAAAAAGATTATTACAGAAGTTTGCTAAGAAAAAAAGATTATTACAGACGTTTGGTAAGAAAAAAAAGATTATTACAGAGGTTTGGTAAGAAAAAAAAAAGATTATTACAGAAGTTTGGTAAGAAAAAAGATTATTACAGAAGTTTGCTAAGAAAAAAAGATTATTACAGACGTTTGGTAAGAAAAAAAAAAGATTATTACAGAGGTTTGGTAAGAAAAAAAGATTATTACATAAGTTTGCTAAGAAAAAAAAACTATTTTATTCCAGTAAATCTTGGAACACTTATTTTTTGCAATAAACATTTTTACCGAGTTAGAAGCATTTTTTTTTGTTCTTTTATTTTAATTAAAATCGAAGATTAAATATTTCTTAAGACTTTCTTTGATTCGAACGAAACAGGGAAAATCTGTTCAATTTACATCGATTACCGTTAGCGTTGTTTTGAGAATTGAAATTTTATTAGGAAAGTGAAACCTTTCCGGCTTCGTTTGCCAGTACCAGGATGTTCATACACCAAATTTGGACTGCATTAGCTGATATGATATGCTATGGTATTTTTTATATTTTCAATTCTATAATTTCAAATTTTAAGCGGAACAAGATAAATATTTTTAGAATGATTTATTCGCTTAATTCATTCCACTATTTTAGAAAGAGAACATTTTATTTCTGCGCGCAAAGTCACGAATCTGAAACCAATGTATATTACAGTAATGCTTATACAATAACATTTTTGAGGCCATTATTTTCTTAAGTAACGGGATATTTCCTCAGTTTAGTCGAGATATAGTAGATATACTCTATAAGAATGTAGGTACTGCATGAAAAAACACATTTTAAATTTCCTCGACAAATATTTAATGAATTCCTTTGGAATAGTGATAATAATAATCTCCATGTTCTGTTCCATTTCAGATATTATTTTATATACTTTGATATAATATCGATTAAAAAAAAAGAAATTATTTTACAAAATCGTTCCCTAAGAGTTTTCCAAGCGATCAACTATTCATACTAACATAACATTTAATAACTGACCGCTGAAACTATTACTATTACTACTACTACTACTCTTTATTTCTTACAGCGTCAGACTGACTGCTTGCTAGAATTATTGATGCTACTCTTTTCATTCTCACTTTAAGCGGTTAATAATATTAAAATCATTTTAAATAAACTCGAAAGCCGTTATTAACATGGGGAGGTTGCTGTAGTAGCGAGAACTCCAGCACCATCTTTAACAAAAGGAAAAAAATATAAATTGTGGAAATTCCACTATTTCCACGTTAATCTCATCGAGTATAAACTTAACTTTCAGATTTAAAAAAAACAATAAAGAAACACAAATTTTTATGACTTTTCGTCGGGGATCAGTTTTCAGTTATAACGTTCTACATTATGACCGTTACCGAGAAAATATTAGCGCCCGGTAACATGAGGGCATAAGTTCCAATAAAGTGATTTTAATATAGTATTTAGCTAAATGCATAACAATTTCCCCATCTCCTTCGTTTTTTTCTAATCGCTTTCACATTGATTTTTACAGAGAGAGAGAGAGAGAGAGAGAGAGAAAGAGAGAGAGACGTGAGCAAGGAAAAAAGGCAAAGTGTAAAAGGATGAGGAAAAGGGGTTAATATTTGTACTGACATTTATTCATTTATTTTTTTTCACTATTCTTTTGTTTCGTTCTCTCGCTACCGAAATCAACACACAAACACACACACACACACACACACACACACACTATAAAATTTATAAAATAAAATACAAAATAGATGAAACAAAATGATACTTGCAGACTACTATTATTGAGTAATGAAGCTGTAGGCATCGCATAAAAATCCCCCAAATAAATGAGGACAGAAAAGGTGGTGTAGTCTCAGAACAGATGCTAAACTTTTCTGTTGCTAATAAAAATAATAAATAGATAAACTTACCTTCAGATGAAACAAAGTTTTACTTACTGACCGTATTAAATTTAAATAGATAAACTTAACGAAAATTATACTTAGAATTTATTATAAATTGGATGCAGCGTAAAATTTAGGAAAACTCGCCCATTTTTGATTAGGTAGGAAAACCCTGCATTATTGAATACATATCGATTGAAAACACAATTTAGAACCGTTCTAGAAGAAAGTATTCTTTTTAAAAGAGACCACACCCCCATAAATATATTTTAAAAAATATATTTACTTGTTTACTGTTGTTTATAAATATATAAAATCATTTTCTACCTAGCTTTGTAAGTTTTTAATGGTTCAACTTAATTTACACCATTTATTTAGTTTTAAAAAAAGTAGTGTCGCGGTTACTTTAGAACAAAAAATGTCTGACATGAGAGTATCACGTCTCAGGAATCTGGATAATCGCTCAAAAATAGAAATTTAAAGAAAATACTGAATTAGTATTTACAAATAGTCTCCCCCTCCAAAAGAAAATAAATTTGTATATTTTTAAAGTAATGTCTAAGATCAGTGTTTGGCAAAAATCGAACTATTGAGAGTGGATGCGGTTGATTATGTAACACAACTGAACGGAACGGAGTCACGGAGTAAAGACACGGAAAAACAAAATATATTTATTTAAAAAAATGCTTTAATTTTTAACACATCTTATGTTATTACGAAACAAAAAAAAAAGAAAAAAACTCTTGTATTATTAAATAATAAAACAAATATTATGTGATGATACTTTTCATGTTATTCTGAGCATGTTTTATGAATTAATAAATATCATTTTATTATGTTTGTTGTTATTAATGTTGTTGGTAAATATAAATTTAAAAAGTTAGGTATTTTCTTGAAAAAAGATTTCTGCCTCAACAGAAAAATATTCAACAAAATGTTTAGCCGGAAAATTATTTTACCAAAAACTATTAATATTAAACTATAAAAAGGAAGATACTAGAATAAAAAAAAACTCTTTTATTTACACTCAATCAGTTGTGCTTTATGCACTAATAAAAATGTAATTGGATTTTTGTTGCACTTTTTAAGATTTTAAATACTTATAAATTTTCTTATTATTAAAAATAATTATTATATTGATTATAATTTTTTGACAGAAGAAATAAAATGAATTGCATAGAAGAACAAATTTAAATCGTCAGAAAAATCTAAAATCATTAAATTAACAATAAATTTTGTCGTCATGAACACATGATTATCAGATTAATTTTTATTTACCAAAGAAAAATACAACATTGCTAAAAAACCTTATCAGCGAATTATCAATACATTTTCATAAAACGATTATTGTTTTATTTTTCTAATCATTATGAGAAAAATGTTTTATTTCATTAAAATTAAATAGTATATGTAAATTATGTTGAATGTACATAAATAATTTTTTTAATGACAAAATTTATTGATAATTGACTGATTTTGGATTATATAGTTGTTTTTTTTTGTTTGCCAATTAAAATGAATTCAATCATCCTTTTTATAATGAAAAATGTATTGATTATTTATTGATATAACATTTTTAATCAATATGTTCTTTTCTTTTAAAATCAAATAAATTTCAAATCAATTTACTAAATAATCATTTTTTACAGAATATATTTACATAATTTGCAAAAATATATTGATATAATTGGATAATTCTGCATTTTTCTTCTGTTTTATATGCAATTAATTTCATTTCTTCTATAAAAAAATCAATCAATATAATAATGGTTTTTTTATAATGGGAAAATTTATAAATATTTAAAATCTTAAAAAGTGCAACAAAATGCAAGTTACATTTTTATTAGTGCATAAGGCACATCTGATTGAGTCTAAATAAAATAGTTTTTTTTTTAATTCTTCCTTTTTATCGTTTAATATTAATAGTTTTCGGTAAAATAATTTTCCGAGTAAACATTTCGTTGAATATTTTTCTGTTAAGGCAGAAATCTTTTTTCAAGAAAATAAATATATACAGTTGTCGTATCATACCTTTAATCTTTAACGTACCACTTTTATTTTATTATACGGGCGGAGATTTTAGTTTTTATCCGGAAAACGACGTTAACAGCCTGCACCTGGTCTTTAGATTACAACCATTTAATTACTAATCCTCGTGAAGAGTTTCCTAAATCCTGCTAATCCCCCCAGTGATATGATGATCATTTAGAACTGCAAGATTTCCACAGCTCCTTACACTGACCTGGTTTCACTTTATCTCTTATCAAATCTAATGAAACCAAAGTGTTAAGTATTTAATATCTATTTCTCCTTTACTCTTTGGAATCTACTAGCTGACATAATCGTCCTATGACGGATCCATAATGCCGATACACTTTTGGACTGTTTAATAAATTCGTAGATGTCGGTCGTCAAATTGATGCAAAGTGATCCGAAACATGTTGCTGTGTTCGAAAATAACTGGTGGAGCTTTGCAAAATGGCTTTTTTTTTTTAAATGGCAAACCATACTTGCAATAGAAATATGATTTATAAAAAAATGAATGGCATAAGAAATAACTATGTTAGAGAAATATAAGATGGTTTTCGTACAAGATTTATTGGAATTTTGCGCAGTACATTTCTTTTTAACATATTTATTAGTATTAATCGTAGTAGTAAATTTTATTCTATTAAATTATGGCCCTCATGGCACATCGAGCATGTCATGGGTTCTCCGTTAAAGATTTCTTGTAATTATGGGCAATTTAAGTCAAGAATGAATATATATATATATATATATATATATATATATATATATATAATATATTCCCCTTCTCCCTTTTCTCTCTCCCTTTCCCGTCTCCCTTTTTCCTCTCTTCTCCCCTGCCCCCCCCCCCAAAAAAAACTGGTGGTAGCACCACTGGCACTGCACCAACTGGTCAAGGGGCGAAGGAAGATCGAAAGACCAAGAAGAGAAAACAATAATCACACTTCCACTGGATGAGTGCGAAGATGACTGAGACCTTAAGGATGCTTATTGCCACTCAAATTCCAGTGAAGACCAATGGCCGCTACCAGTGAGACATCAATGGTAAACAATTGTTGCGATAATGCAAAGTAATTCATAAATGGTATCGAAAGAGGTGAAGAATACTAGAAACCTGAGGAGATTTGTTGTTACTTGAAGATAATTCTTTAATGATGGCTTGTGTGAAAACTCCTAGTGAGTGAATAATAAAAACACACACACATAATTTGCGAATACTAACCAGTAACTTGAACACTTCGATATAAATTAAAAAAAAATAAAAACAATAAAAAAACATAATACGACTACAGGGAACCATGAAAACCTCAAAATGGTAAGTTTATTACGCCTACCCTCATAGGAAATAGCTTGTTAACAGAGGATCCGGAAGGCCGGGAAGGAGAGCACTGAC
>NC_136488.1:89871806-89884306 GCF_053919585.1 Euprymna scolopes
TTAAATATAACAAAAAAAAACGTTATAATCTACGATGCTTTGTTTTCATAAAAAAGCAAAATAAAATACATGCATTTTTTTTAGTATTGAAAACTATAACAAATCATTTTTTTCTTACACAAAATAATAAGTTTCCAGTAAGATACAAAAAAAATAATAGATTTAATATATTTCAAGATCATTACTTAATAAATACTTAAAATCTCATTGCGATTAGTTAATTTCCTGAATTCTGTTGAATTTTTAACTGAGACGAGGGATCACGATTTTGATACATTTTGGCCACCAGCCATTTATGTTGCACGTATATATATATATATATATATATATATACATGGGTAGAACAACATATATATACATACATATGTATATGTTTATATATATATACATATGTATATATATATAAATATATACATACATATGTATATGTTTATATGTATATATTTATACATATATATATACATATGTATATGTTTATATATACATATGTATATGTTTATATATACATATGTATATATATATAAATATATACATACATATGTATATGTTTATATATATATGTATATATATATATAGTCTTGGAATGTTTATTAAAACGTTTAAAACTATAAAAAATGTCCTTCATTTGAAAATTATTATTTCAGTAAGTCAATTAAATGCCTGCATCCGTGAATCGTTATATATACATGAACTAACAATAGTATCAATGTTCTTAAGGGGTCATCAGTTGTTTACCATGAAACACTGTTTCGAGAATTTAAAAACAAAAGCGGTATATTGAACCATGGTTCCCTGGCAGTGTTATTCAAACACCACCGTCTTTAAAACACACGAACAAAAATATTTTTTGATATTGGATCTAGTTTGTTCCCTCCTGATAAATTAGACTATATTACCTATGTCATTCGTCCCTGCTTCCAAAGATAATGTGCATGTTATTTACAAATAACTGTTTTTATAACGTGTTTCGTTGAATTCATTATATATGTATCACCTCCTCTATGGTGTTACTGTTATATATATATATATATATATATATATATATATATATATATATATATATATATATATATATTGTTGTCTACTTGTATCATCTCTATAATTGTAAGTAATTAAATATATATATATATATATATATATATATATAAGAAATATATAAAAATAGGCATAAAAATTAAAAATAATATAAATATATACATTTATTCTCTTCTTTCCCTCTTCTTTTTCTTGTTCGTTTTTTTAATACATCATATATATCAGGTATAGTATACATTTTTTAGATACATTATACATTACGCATGCGGTTCTGGATATTTTCTCTAAATCTACTTTGGTTAATTTGATATGATTTAAAAGCATGAGGATACCGAGTAAATGATTTGTTTAACTGTTTAAATATTTTAGTTTTTCACGACCTTGTTGAAGCATTGTTATAACTAAGCTAGATACTGGATTCTATCAAGTTGAGAGTAACATAAGCTATTCTTAAAAACTCGGACATAATGATACCGTAAAACATATACATAGGGCATATGCTATTTTTCTGTGGCATACGAACTAGTTTAAAGATGGAGGAGTTCCCTTTATCGAACATTTTATAAATAAATATTCCATCCTCAATTTTTATATTTAATTCCAAGTATGTAATTTAATTCTGACTCTTTAGTATAAAACAAATGCTTATTTTTTTCAGTTTCCTCGTTACCATTTACACATATAAGATCGTATATAAGCCTCATGCAACCATGATAATTATATGCTTTAGATATGTCATTTTTGTTAATTATAACACACAGAGGGGAACGATAAAAGTGTCGCCGTAAATAAAACAACACTACAGCTTTATATATATTATTCCTTAATTGGTTGGTTGGTTGTTTTTGTTTTACGGCATATCAACCTTTTCCAGGTTATTTAATGCCGAATCTAGTTATTTTGAGGAACGATTTTTAATGGAGTATATTTGTTTTTTAAGTCGGATTCTATTTAACCCATAGTTGGGACCCTAACAGGTACTACCACTCCGGTTCAGAGTGGACCCGGGAGCAATGGCAATTACACGGTGGCTCCACACTCCCCACGGCCCGCAAGATGGGGCCTCACCATCGGATATAGTTTTAGGTCATATCCAGGACCTATTCCTTAATTGGAGTTCATTTTTTGAGATGAGCATTATATATATTAATTTATTTTTATTTCGGACTATTATTCTCATCTTTATTAGTTGTTGTTTTCATCTTTATTGGTTGTTGTTTTTCACGACGTTTCGGCCAACTATTCCTCTAGCCTTCGTAAGGTGGTACCCGAGACGGATAGGAACTTCGAATCTCCTAACTGCATTCTCAGCAATCACCTGACGAAGGCCAGAGGAATAGTTGGCCGAAACGTCGTGAAAAAAAAACAACAAATAAAGATGAAAAAACAACAACTAATAAAGATGAGACTAATAGTCCGAAATAAAAATAAATTAATATATAAAATGCTCATCTCAAAAAATGAATTACAATTAAGGAATGATATATATACCAATCGGTACAGACCCGACTATGGAAGATCAGATAATAAATATACGTGGATTTATAAGATCAAAAATCCAGCCCTGATCGCCCTTCGGGGCCCGTGGCGCAGTGGATAGAGACGTTAAATCTCTACGGTTCCAGATGGACATTGTCTGAAGATAGCGGTTTCAATCCTACCCAAAGCATGCCAGAGGTTTACTTGGCCAAAAACATGGTGAGATGACAACAACTACGGATGGCTGTGATTGCTGAGAATGCAGTTAGGAGATTCGAAGTTCCTATCCGTCGCGCCTGACGAAGGCCAGAGGAATAGTTGGCCGAAACGTCGTGAACAACAACAACAAAAAAAACAACAACCAATAGAGATGAAAACAACAACTAATAAAGATGGGAATAAGAGTCCGAAATAAAAAAAATAAATTAATACTACAGCTTTATTTTAAAACGTTTATCGGAAAGAACCAATTCAGGTAACTTTCTCGTGTAGCAGAGCTGTCGTCTATTCAATGTAGCCGCCTTTAGACTCAATTCACCGCTTCGATACGGGTCCGGAACTGGGAGCATGCCTTTTCAATAATACTCGGCGGATGGCGGCGATCAGGCTCACTTTCGTGTTGTTGGAGGTCACGTATGACCAGACGAAGTATCCCAGCGGGTTGAGGTCGGGGGAGGAGGGAGGCCAATGATAGAAGGGCACTCCTTCTGAAGCCAAGGCTGAGTCTTTGGACTTGTGGGCCGGCGCCTAGTCCTGCTGCCATACCCTAAGTCTGCAAGCGACCACCTGATTGCAGCAGGGGATCACCAAACTCTTCAGCATATTCAGGTACACTTTTTTGTTGACTTACAAGCCGACTTCGAAGATATGGCTCTTGTGGGCTGCGACGTTGTTTAGCTGTGGAATTTATTATATACAATCTCTCACATTCTGAAAAAATGTATATATATACATAAAATATAAACATACATATGCATATATATATAAATATACACAATATATATATATATATATATATACATACATATATATATACATAATATATATACATACATATATATACATAGTAAATATACATATATATATACATAATATATATATACATATATATACATACATATACATAATATATATACATATATATATACATATATATAAATAATATACATATATATACATAATATATATAATATATATATATATACACATAATATATATATATATATACACACATAATATATATATATATATACATACTTATACATAATATATATATACACATAATTTATATACATACATATACATAATATATATATACACATAATATATATACATACATATACATAATATATATATATACACATGATATATATCCATACATATGCATAATATATATATATACATAATATTTATATATATATATATACATAATATTTATATACATAATATATATACATAATATATATATACATAATATATATATATACATATATATATATATACATAATATATATATACATATATATATACATATATATATACATATATATACATATACATATATACATATACATATATACATATACATATATACATATACACATATACATATATACATATACATATATACATATACACATATACATATATACATATACATATATACATATATATATATATATATATATACATAATATATAAGACTTCCTTTCCAGGGCAATTGCTCTTGACATATCAAAGGCTTTCGACAAGGTATGGCATAAAGGCCTACTTCACAAGAACTCCAGCTACGGTATAACGGTCAAGTCGCTCAAGCATGCCCCCTTTAATCGCGGAATTTGTGCCTGAAAACCGATCACATCGATTTTCCCAAATCTCAGTACCCTGTATATCAAATTTTGAGTTTGTAGGCTTAAAATTGACAGAGTTATTGCGTAGGTAAATGTACACACACACACATACTTTCACTTTTATAGATATATAGATATAGTATCATTTCAGCCCGGCGTTGACCGGGTGTTTGGAGGTGTATGTTGAGCCAAAAAGCAAAAAAAAAAAAAAATAATAATAATAATAAACAGAAAATGTGGCAATTTTAAAAAACTTTAACCCTTATTATTACCCTTTTATATGTATTGTCTTGGACTCAAATCAATTTATTATGTTAGGTCCATGTCCACGTACCTATATCTACAATTTCAAGTGTTTAGACCCAAAATTGTCGGAGGAGTTTGGTAGAGTTCTCAAAGGTCAAATCGTTGAACCTTGACGACTTAACAACCAAATTTCTGGCCGACAACCAATCACATCGATTTTCCCAAATCTCATTATCCTGTATATAAAATTTCGAGTCTGTAGGCTAAAATTTGACAGAGTTATTTGGTAGGGAAATGTACACAGACACACACACACACAGACAGACAGACACTTTCACTTTATAAATATAAATATAAATATAAAAAAAAATATATATATATATATTTAGGAAGGGGGTAAGTTTTTGTATGTGTTGTCAAGGATTATGTCAATTTTTTTAAATATTTAACTATATAATTGTTATTTTTCCACAGTTACCGTAAAAACACATGTGCATATACTTTCTCAAGCGTAAAGCACATTTGTGGTGGATGATCTATAGATTTTATTTTTATTGGTATTTTAAAATCAATAAATATTTATCATTTTATCATTAGTCATTTATCATTGGAAGATTTTGCTTTATATATATACTAGCATGGGTGCCCGGCGTTGCCCGGGTTTTTGGAGATGTATGCTGAGCAAAAAAAAAAAAAAAGTCGATTTTTTTAAAACTCTGACTCCTATTATGACCTCTTAATATTTATTGTTTCGGGCTCAAATCAAGTTATTACGTTAGATCCATGTCCAGGAAACCTATATCTAAAATTTCAAGTGTGTAGACCCAAAATTGTCGGAAGAGTTTGGTAGAGTTCTCAAAGCTCAAATCGTTGAACTTTGACCTCTTAGCAGCGAAATTTCTGCCCGAAAACCAATCACATAGATTTTCCCAAATCTCAGTACCCTGTATATCAAATTTCGAGTCTGTAGACTAAACATTGACAGATTTATTGCGTAGGGAAATGTACACAGACAGACAGACACGTTCACTTATATATATATATATATATATATATATATATATATATATATATATATATATATATATATATATATGTATAACCTATTCGTGCTAGATATACAGCGCCATTTTGGACATCGAAGCATATTTAATTAAATCACAGGTTTGAACCTTTGCTGTTAGCACTATTAATTTTATACTGTAAATGCTTGTCATCGAAGCTTCAACAATATAATTTTCATGCAATTTCTACAAAAAAAAATATCCAGACACACAGGAACGATACATTTAATAAATGAACCGACATGACAGATATTGTATTATGCAAAATGCACGCAATAAAAATACTTAATTGCTCATATAAAAACATACAAGTGCCCGTTGAATTCTCTTCATGTTGACTGTTTTCATCCTCTCTATAGCTGTATCTTTTCAAGACAAAGATCAATAGGCATTGTCTGTCTTTACAATAATCTTCTTTCATCCCTCTTATCTCTTCACATCACGTGGATTCACATCTTTTCTGGGGCGGTTTTCATAAAAACTAACCACGTGATAGTGTTAGATAATAGCAGACCTAGAAGTGTTAATTATTATCTCTCTATCTATCTATATATCTATCTATCTATCTAGCGATAAGTCGACAACAGCACTGACCTTGCTAGGCTTAGAAGAGAAATATTCTCTTGGTGAAACAACTTGATTATGTAAATAGTTAAGTGATATGTTTACAGATTCAGCTGAAACAATAATTAATAAGTGACACTGTTCACGCCACGTTTAGATAGGGGACCGGAAGTCACGTTAGGGAGACGTGTCCTTTAATCGGCTACGTCACTGCAAGTGGCAGATAAAAAAAAAAACGATTAGAGCAGAGAGTTTAGATTTGGTCACCAAAGTCTTCAGACATGGTCCAAAAAGGCCGGGAAGCGAGGCTAGACAAATATGTAGACACGTAAGCAGAATCCCGTTTGAAACACTGAGACATCCGAAATAAATTTATTTTTATAAAATACTAACAGGGGTGCCCGGCGTTGCTCGGGTGTTTGGAGGTGTATGCTGTGCAAAAAAAGCAAAAAAACAAAAAAAAATGGTTAATTTTTTAAAATTTGACCCCTATTATGACCCCTTAAAATTTATAGTTTCGGGCTCAAATTACTTTATTAAGTTAGATCCAGGTTCAAGGAACCTATATCTAAAATTTCAAGTGTCTAGACCCAAAATTGTCGGAGGAGTTTGGTAGAGTTCTTAAAGGTCAAATCGTTGAAATTTGACCCCTTAACAGCCAAATTTCTGGCTGACACCCGTCACATCGATTTTCCCAAATCTCAGTAACCGGTATTTCAAATTTCGAGTCTATAGACTAAAAATTGACAGAGTTATTGCGTAGGGAAATGTACACAGACAGACAGACACACAGACAGACAGACAGACACGTTCACTTTTATAGATATATAGATAAAGTTGTTGTCCTGTGTTTCACAAAGAAGAAAAGTCAGGTATGTTTCAATCGTCTTAATGTGTCAGTATGGTGGACAGTCATCACAGCGCTCATCAACAGGAAGACAAAGGACCTCCGGACAGATAGGAATAAAACATGATTCTTGATCCATATATCATCATCCGCTATGTGACAATATAACAATACAGACTTTCGCATATGTTCCTCCTCTTTTTTGGTAAAGTTCGCTGTTTGTATACTTCATTATAATACAGCTTCCACTTTTAGTATTTTTTCCAAGAACTGCAAGCCTGGGATGTACTGAGACGTTTCAATTATACCAGTCATCATAGGAGCAACTGGGCTCATGAAAAAGAACTTGAAAAAGTACATAGCAAGCATATCCGGTGAACCAAGTGCAAGTGAAATACAAACGATTGCACTGAAAGGGACGGCTAGAATCCTGAAAAGATCTCTTGGTTGGACTTACTAAAATAGGGGTAAATGTCAGAAGAAAAAGTTTCAGAAAAATGAAAAAAAAAAAAAAGGGAAAATATTGGTCTTTGCAAGACTATGGCCAATAGGAATGTCATGTATTTGCAATAATCATATTTCGTTTTTGGCAGCTCCTTACATCAAACGGCTTCTTACCTTGTCTGAAACGATGTCCATAAAAAACAAAACAGCTAATAGTAAAGTTACAAACTTTCGCATATGCCCCTTTCGGCAAAGATTTAGCCAAACTTTGCAACAAAGATTACAACTTGGAATATCATTTTGCAGCGTGAAGCACACATTTAATAGACACATGTTATGACTCTTCGTCCTCTCTCTTCTTATCTAATGGGTTTAGCAGCAAATTTATTTTGGCACCAAGGAAAGCAATGCGTTTTTATTTTAATATTTTTTCATTGCAGGTTTGACTCCAAAATTCTTATAAAATTTAAGGTGTGGCTGCTTTTCCAAGCGAAACTTATATTGAGTCAACATCTTCGAGCAGCCGAGACGAAATTAAAACTCTACCCGTAATGGTTAGGTCGATTTCACATTTGGTATACGAGCTAACACACAGATTGGCTCAATAAAGCATGTTTAATAGAATAAAATCAACATACTATGGCGATTTTATGTTGTTATCAACTTTCCAGAATGTAAAGTCAACAAAAGATTTAAGGCAATTTTCAAATATTTCCTTCTTCTTTACTTGCAAATACTAGCATGTCTAGGAGGAGGGTATCATGACGAACGAACAGATACTACACAGCGCTATATAAAGGAATATATAAGGCCAGGAAGGTGGATATCAAAGCGAGCGAATATATACGATAATATTCACCCGTACATCCCCAAAACTATGTTTTGGACGATGGTCTCCTTACTATAGAAAAGACAATAACCTAATAAAGTAGGACATAATAGCTGAGAAGATAATATGACAATATATTGGATTATATCTTGCTCTCCGACCTAATAAAGGAGAATTTAATCCCTAAGGGAATATCAGGTCTAGAGAACAGATACGCGCTACGCCCCTAAAACAAAACATAAACAGGCATGACAGCAATATATATTCTACAGGTTGGAATGATAAAAGTGTCGCTCTCAAAGGAAAAAAAAAACACTAGAGTTTATTTTTAAACTTTTATTGAAACAAAAACAATTTAGGTAACTTGATTATGTAGTAGAGCTGATATATATTCAATGTAGCCGCCTTCAGCCTAAATTACCACCTCGATAAGGGTTTGGAACTGGGAGTATGCCATTTTCACAAGCGCTGGTGGGAGCTCGGTGAATGCTCGACAGATGGCGGCGATCATTCTCTATTAGTAACAGGAAAATATCTTGCGACTATTTGAACTTCAAATGAACTTTTCATAATGCTTGCAAATTCAACGTATGTCAAAATGTTTTTTTTTTATCGGCTTACTGTTATTCTGTATTTCTCGAGGTTTTGACAAACATTAGTAAGTATATTCACTGTTAAAAGTTTTCTGCGGTGGGGGGGGGGACAGAAAGCTTTAACCTAACAATTTATGGTAAAAAAAAGCAGAACCCCAACAATCGACTGACGTATAATATCACATTTTTTTTTGGCAGATTTGCCGTTTAGTTGTACAAATAGCCTACAATCCTGTTATCAAAAAAAAAAAAAAAAAAAAAAAAGGGACACGTTGGGCCGTCACCAGAATATATCCGTAAGTTTGTTTACGTATAATTTATTTTAGATTAACCACATTGTTTAACAAATAAAAGGATTAAATATGTTTTATTTTATAATTTATTATTGTTTTATAATGAAACATTTAACACAATAAACAATACAAATAATACGTTGTTTAACAAATAAAAAAGAAATAAAAAAATGAAGTTTTAAAATGATTAAATGTGTTTTATTTTATAATGTAAAATTTTTATTTTATAATTTAAAATGTAAAACATTGAACAATACAAATAAGATTTTGGTTTGATTTCACATTTTATATTGTACTCGGATGCATATGATGATGCGTCTCCACAATAATTCAATATTTAACTTCATCTTTTATTATTTCTTTTTGAGAACAAAACCAACGTTTTATTTATATTGTTTAATGTGTTTTATTTTTAAATCATAAGAATAAAACACATTTAATCATTTTAAAACTTTATCTTTCATTATTTCTCTGTTTTATTTGTTAAACAACGTTGTTAATTTTAATTAAATTTTAATCACAGGATTATATTTTCAATAATCAAGTAAATATAAACAAACTTTCTGCTTACGATATATGTACATCGATCTCGAATTAACGTGTCCTTTTTGTGATAACAGGGTTGGAGGATATTTGTACTACTAAACGGCAAATCTGTCTTTTTTATAATTTCACGCCATCGTATTATTTAATAATAAATTGTTAGCTGAAAGCACAGTATAGTTACAAAACACCCTCCACTTGCCAATGTAAAAAATAAAAAACGTTATTATTTCAGTACGATACGAAAAATGCATAATAAACTGTACTTTCATCTAACAATTTGTAGTTTTAGTAATAAAAATAAAATTTTGGGTACTTAGATATGTGTTGTTACTGTGCTGAAATAATATTTTGAAAGGCATTCGTAACATGGGAGGAGTAGTAAAAAAGTTTAATTTAATTAAAAAAAAAACTATGTAAAAGTAGCGTGATATCAAAAATGCATAAGCACCAAAATGTGTTTTAATTTTACAGGATATATTGTTCCCGGGTGCATACGATGGCAGATGGTAACGGTAGTATTTGTATAGATTTTTAAAATATCTAATAAATGTAAGGTGGAAGCACAAAATAGTTAGAAATCACCCTCACCTACTCGGTAAGAATGGTTTTCTAAATAATAACTATATATTCAACACAAGACCAAAACTACATAAGAACCCAAAATGTCCTCTTTATTGGTCAATGTTTGTCATTCTAAATAAAATGAAAGACATGTAATCATTTCAACACTTACTTGCAGTTTATTTTTTTTTAATTTGTTAAGCACATGATCACATTTTGAATAAGTATGTTATTATATTTTACCCATTTAAAGGTTGTAAAACATGTAAACACACTTTTACTCGATACGGGTGACGACTTTTAAAAGTCCCTTTTAGTGATTACCTGGTGTGAGGATATATGTACAACTAAACGGCCAATCTGCTCCAAAAATAGGGAATTATTTTACTTTAAGGCCTGTCTCACGTTCGTATATAAGAAAATAATGCGTTGTAGATTTATTTCGGTGTGCTGAAAACGAATTTGCAGACCGTTTCCGTCGCCAAAAAGTAGTTTTCATGATATGAAGAAATTACTTTTTCGAAAAGTGTGTGATCACTTTGCGATGTAAATGTAACTTGGAATGAGCACCCACTTTGTGGCCACGTTATAGATCGGCATTGCTTGTGTGTTTATTTTGTTTGATTTCCTTTGTATGCGCTAGCATAAACGCAGGCGGTAAATATGCACTCGCGTACCAAACTGCCTTGTAAAAAAACAAACATATATGCAATAAACATGAAAGAAAATACCCCCTCTCTCAGGTGGCCAGAAAGTGGGTGCTCATGTTAAGTTAAATTTACATGGAAAAGTGATCACCAAGTTTTCGGAAAAGTGAATTCCTCATATCATGTAAAGTACTTTTAGCGACGGAAATGGTTTACAGTTTCGTTTTTACCACACCGAAATCTTCAAACAAAAAAAAAAAAAATGTTTTATTATATACGAGTGTAAGGAAGGCCTTCCGAGGAGAAAAGTTTGCATACAAAACCGAAAATGAAGTCGATGAAAAAAAAAATTGATTGCTATTTTTTTCGGAAAAAAATAAACAATCAAAACGTTATAAAAGTTAACATGGATAAATGAATCGAAAAGTAAAAAAATAGGAATGTTTTCGTACTTATCCATTAAACAGATATTGAAATATGGTAAATCGGAAGAAATCAACTCAAGATGCATGTGTAAAAAAAGTTCCGCATTTACTTAAAATATTTTTATTTTATTTAATAAAAATTTCTGTGTTACTATTTTACACAATATTTTAAAAACAGTGTATTATAGTCAGAATCGTTGTTTCGTAATTTAAAGATGGTAAACCAGAAGTATATTCGCTAATCGGCTAGAAGGAAATCGGAAATTTTCCGCGAAAAATAAAAGATTTTTTTTAAAAAGGAATTATATGTACTTTATAATATTTAAAAACACAGTAGGATGATACAGATTGACTATAATCAGATTTAAAAGAAAACATACATATAAAATATTATATATATAATATATATATAATATATATAATACATATAATATCTATATAATATATATATAATGCATATAATATATAATAAATATAATATATATAATATATATATATAATATATATAATATAAATATAATATAATATTTATATAATTTATATATATAATATATATATATAATATATATATAATATATATAATATAAATATATATAAAGTATATATAATATAAATATATATATAATATATTATATATAATATATAGAATATATATGTAATATATATATAATTAATATATATTATATAATATATATATAATATATATATATAATATAATGTATAATGTATATATATAAAATATATGTATACAATATATATAATATATATATATAATATCTATATATAATATCTATATATATATATATATTTATATATATATACATATATATGTACATATTTGGCCATTCCATGTCACTCGAACCAAGTCCTTCCGATTCAGGAGACATATATATACATATGTAATATAATATATATATATTATATATAATATACATATATATAATATATATGTAATATATGTATAATATATATATAATATATATAATATACATATATATAGTATATATATAATATATAAAGTATATATCCATATATATAATATTTATAATATACTCATATATTATACATATAGTATGT
>NC_136488.1:89886806-89891806 GCF_053919585.1 Euprymna scolopes
GGTCCCCACGTTCCTTCTCCTCTGTACCGTTTCTCTCATAGCCGTGATGTCGCTAGTCTCGGTCTTTTCTAAATATATTATTATCGCATGTGTTTTTCAAAATTCTCTTATCTATTCTCTGCTTCTTTTTTTCCGGCTCATTTGACTTGTTGATTATCTATTTGCCGTTTTGATACCTTATTGTAAAACGGCTTCTATTCCAGTAATTCGTTTCCAAGAACTGCAGACTTGTGGAACTCTTTTTCTGTTGACAGTTTTCGTCCTGCCTATGGCCTTGGTGTCTTCAAGACTATAGTCAATAGACATCTTTTGTATTTTCGAAAATCATCTTTAATTCTTGTTAGCTCTTTAAATAAAATAGCTTAACGTCTTGTCTGGAAAATTTTTCTATAGAAAAATAGAATGCTTCTGAGCTTTAACCACTTTTTACAGTCGGCGCTTAGTAGGAATGAACCTCCTGTCCAGTCTGAAATCCAAAGAATCTGAGCTGAGCGTGGGTTTTCGAGAGTTTTGAAAGAATAAGAAACTCTGTATTGATGTGATCTTCTATAACCTTATGAAATAAATAAATGTTATCATCTTATTATTAAATAATCGAGAAGTCTATTAGATTACTTTTTACCTAACGAAACAAAGAATTATACATTTCGTTCCGGTTTTTGTCCCCACTCCAGCATGTTAGTTAACGAATTGAGCATAGTCTTTACCAATTTTGTGTGAGTTTTGCAGTGTGTTTTGGATCGTTATCATGTTGAATGATCCAGTCTGATTTCAATTTGAGCAACTGCACATTTTCTTTAAAGTTTTTCTCCAAAATATTCCTATAAAGTGTTCCATTTATTTTTCCTTTTATCATTTCCACTTTTCCTACATCCCTTGCACTAAAACAACCACAAATCATAATGAATCCTCCTCCAAATTTTACTATTGGAATGGTGTTTTTTTTTCTCCGAACTATCGGTATTTTTGGAGTGTCAAACAAGTCAATTTTTGTCTCATCTGACCAAAGCACGTTATGCCAAAACTCTAGAGGCTTACTTGCATAATCATTTGCAAAATCAAGCCTAGCACAAACATGCCTTGGCTTAAGAAGGGGAGTTTTAGTTGCTGATGTCTTTAAGGTGATGGGTTCTACTGATTGTGTTTTTTAAGTCCTTCTGCAGCTCTCTAAGAGTAATTCTAGTCTAATTCATAACCTTCCTTGTAAATAACATTTCAGTACGTTCGGTTATTTTTCGAGGACGACCTAATCTGGCCAAAGGAAATGCGGATTTGTGAGACTTCCAGTGGCGAATTATTGTTCCAACAGAATTCAATGTAACCATCAACTGTTAGGATATTGTTCTATATTCCATGATGTAGTTGCTTACAATACGGTTATTAGATAAAGAATGACGCATTAATTTTACGAACTGCTTACTTCGATGTCTATTTTTTTGTCTGGCTCAGTTGGGTCCACAAGGACGACGAGGGAAAACACGTCATAGGTGGTTTACAAATGTATTAAGGAAAGGTACAAGGATATAGAGAAAGATAAAGAGAATAGCAGTAGTTGCAGGTATCAGTAAGATCTCGATCCTCGAGGTACAATATCCGTTGAGATCTCTTAGGAGCTGATTATATAAGATCTAGACGAGTTCATTATGGAGTGAGATCCGGTCTAACAACACTATTGCATATTCCTAAAAATTCTAGAAGCTTCTAAGCATTTTACCATGATAAACCGTAATAAAATTATTGAGAAATCTAATATATTTGATATGTGTTGTAAACTTTGCGGTGCTAATTATTGAGTTTTCTCTTCGCGTTGTGTTAAATTGTTATTTTTTTAAATTTTCCCCAATGTTCTTATATTAGGTTCAGTACATTTTCTATGTTTATAAAAAGTTTCATTACCATTTGGAAGTTAGAAATTAAAAAACTGACAGTTTCAAATGTCTATTTTAAACTTTTGTGGGACACACACACACACAAACACACACATATATATATATATATATATATATATATATATATATATATATATATATATATATATATATATATATATATATAAATGGTATATTTAGGCAGCAGTTTTTTTCATTCAAGCAAATAATATTAAATGCAACGGAGACACTTTGCTTTAGGATTCTTTTTTAATTGTTTGATTTTCTGTATTATCTTTTTATATCATAATCAAACATATTAATAAACGTTTTATAGTTGTTGCTGCTAAGAGCGCTTTCGATTCGTCCACGAATCATCATTAGGTGTTGAGGTAAAAGTGCGAAGGAGCGAAAATGAGAATTAAAAGTGAAAACTAAAATATACAGTAAACGGAGTCAGGTGATAATAAGTTAAAACATGTAGAGTCGATGAAATATGATATATATATATATATATATATATATATATTCAACGGCAGACAAACTGTTTCTATTTATCATGGAGTGTCAGTACTGTTCGATACGTAGTGATTCGAGTTTGGATTGAAATCCGACAATCTAAACAAAAGTAGATACTCTACTAACTTGGCCATTATCTGGCTATATCTAGGAGTAAACGAAATCACCATGATAAATATTGTCACGTGTCTTTATGACCCACTGAGAATTGGCGAGTTCAGTTACCAGAAAGCTGAACTCATGTTTGCAAAATTTTGCATGACAGATACTTGCAGCTATTTATCTTTGGATTAAGCATTATGTTTGTTGGTATTTTCTTGTTATGGCTTTTTTAGGTAGAATATTTCTAATGTGAAAACAATAAAAAAAATAAATAAAAGAAAATCGACGAAGATGAGCGAACTATAAAGTAAGTCAAGAAATATGATAGCATAATTGGCGAATGAAAGCACCAGTCGCAGGTGTACACATGTGCACGTACACTTAGGTAGATAAACGCATGTAGATTGATTTATGTCGCTATACGTCTATAAACAAGAAGTGTCTGATGTAACAATGGATAAAGGACATAACAATAACATTTTTACCTGATGCAGCATTAAATAAAAGGCTACACTTAACGTATATATTGCCAGAACATCTGTAAAAGTCATAATGAAAGGCAGAACAACAAAAAAAGTAGCTTTACGAAAAAACATAGCATGCCAATACTAATATGAATTCCTTCTGTAAAACACTCAGGAGAAAAACTCGTCTGGCTACAACCACTCAAAAATGTAAATATCTGGACAGCACCGTTTCAAATACCTGCCGAAAACGATTCAAATAAAGCGAAGGAACAGGTCTATACATCAAAATGTCAGGAATTACGATGCCACAAGCAGCTAAATTGAACATACACACAAACACACATATATATATGTATATGTATATATATACACACATATATATACACATATATATACACACATATATATACACATATATATACACACGTATATGCATGCACACATATATACATACAAACATATATACATATACATACACACATACATACACACACATGCACACATACATACACACATACATATATATATATATATATATATATATATATATATATATATATATATACAGTGGCGCAATAAAAGGAAAGTCTACACTTGTTATTTAATAAACGCAAATTTAAGCTAAATTGAATGCAACTGTTTAACCAACCTTTACCTCATTTGATTCGCCTTTTATCTTCTATATTTGACCTGTTTATACTTGACTTAAATGGCGTATCCTCGGTGTTCACGTCAATAAAACAAACAAACTAATTTTGAATCGAGAAGGCAAAAAGAAACTCCGCACAATGGAAATTCGTTATTTAAATCTAACTTCAGAACATTAGTTCATACAAATAAAACACGAACACAATGAACTAGTTAATATTTAGTAGCATAACTCTTTTGCAATATGATAGCCTGCAATCTTTCGGGCATTCCTTGAACTAGTCTATGACAATACTCCGGCGAAAGGGCATCCCACTTCTCTTTAATTTTTGTCTAAAGTTCTTTCAGATTTGAAATTTTATTATTGCGTAGCTGTTGTTTGGTATAATGCAATACGTTTTCGATTAAATTGAGGTTTTGAGATTGTGCAGGCCAATCCAAACAAGGAATACCATGCTCTTCAAGGATCATCTTGACATTGCCAGCTGTGGGAATGAGAGCATGATCTTGCATACCAATGGGATTATCATACGAATTCCACCCAGAGTTGGGTAGAAAATGCACAGTTAACATATTAATGTACTTGATCGAATTAATTCGACCTTGCAAGTGAACTATAGGCCTTGGACCATTGCCACTAATAACGCTCCAAACCCTAACTTAATCAACACCACCTTGCAACGTTGAAACTTAATCTAGGGTTAAATTCTTCGTCTTCCCTTCGATGGGCGTACTGCCTACCATCACCGCCTAACCTATTGGATCTGCTTTCGCCGCTAAAAATCACTTTCGACCAATATGAAGAGACACAATCTTCATTGCATCTGATGAAGTCGAGACGGCGGTTTCTGCTCTTTACAGAAATCATTGACTTGGTTCTTGCAACACAGCCTCGCAAATTAAATTCCTTCAGTCTGTTATTAAATGTAGAAAGAGAGTACGTCTTTACAATATTACACTGTTGTTCGATTGGGGAAGCCGTTTCCAATCTGTTTCTGAGTCTGCGGATCTTGATAGCATTGTCTTCCATGTAAGAAGTAACTCTAGGACGACCAGATTTAGGGGCATGATAAACACTGCCGGTGTTTTGCTGCTGTTGCACATTCATTCGTCCTGTTTTCTCATCAAATTTCAATCTGCCACCGATTTCTCGATTGAGTAAAGCGAAAAGGTGGAGATTAATGAGCTCCTGACGATCACCTTGAGAGAAAGTCAAGGTATAGGCACTAAATGTTACGTTGTATATCCTGGAACAACAACAATTACGATTAGAGATGATTTTTTCCATACAAGGTGGATATTTTGAGTTGGTTTTAAGCTCATTCGTTGCTGCGGAGTTTCTTTTCTATTTTGACTTCCTTCAAAATCCTTTGGTCTATGTCCCTCTTTTTTCTTT
>NC_136488.1:89896806-89946806 GCF_053919585.1 Euprymna scolopes
ATTTGGGCTCCAAAACAATAAATGTTAAGGGGTCAAATTAAAAAAAAATTGACCTTTTTTTTTTCTCAGCATACACATCCAAACACAAGTATATATATATATATATATATATATATATATATATATATATATATATATATATATATAAAGTGAATGTGTCTGTGTACATTTCCCTACGCAATAATTTTGTCAATTTTAAATCTACAGGGTACTGAGATTTGGGAAAATCTTTGTGATCGGTTTTCGGCCAGAAATTTGGCTGTTACCTTTATTTGAGCCCCCAAATCATAAATGTTAAGAGGTCATAAAAGGGTAAAAGTTAAAAAAATTGACCGCTTTTTTTCTTTTTTGCTCAACATACACATGGGCAACGCCGGGCTGAAATGCTAGTATATATATATCTATTAAAAACAGGTGGAAAGACCTAAAAACTCGACGACATTTCACCCGTTAAGTGCGGGCTTTTTCAAGAGTAAAAATGTAAAATGTTCACTGACGAAAGTAAGGGTATATATAATAGTCTACCAAAGATGCACAAAAACAATATCCTGATCTGCCCCGTTATTTTAGGCATTGGTAGTGTTACCTATAATATTGCACGGCCATTGCCAAATTATTAACCCCGTTATTTGTCACAATAAGCTGATCCCATATTAGAAAGTCTGGTGACTTACTCGCCAAAATAAAAAAACGCTCAACCTAACTGACAAAACTATGAACAGTTTTGATATCGAATCTTTGAATACTAATATCCCTACCAAAAATTTCCTCAACTTTTCCAAACAAGTAAAGAAAATAAACATTAGCTTCCCGTTTCCAATAGCTAACACAATTAACATCATAAATTTATGCGTCCACATGACATATTTCACCCTCGACAAATTTTACTACAAACAGAAGTTTGACCTACTCCCTCAGTGGAGTCTTACCATATCTATATCTGGAGCCTATAGAAACTGCACCCCTTAAATACAGATTGCCTAAAAATGCATCTTACTTTAGATGCATAGACGATATCTTGATTTTCGTGCCTAAATCATCCAAAATAGAAGACATTACCATGACATTTAATAAACATGAGCCCACTATAAATTACATACATGAAAAGGAAGTAAATAGATCCACATAGTTTCTTGTTAACCATTTAATAAATAATGATAATAAATTGAAGTATAACATCCGTCGCAAACAGACCAATAAGGGTGACTATACATACTTTTACTAACAAAGTAAAAGGAAGCACCGTAATCGGGTTCTTCCTCAGAGCTTTGACAATATGCAGTAACGAATCTTTAGAGAAAGAATTTTGACACAGAAGGCACTTTTAAAGAATTGCAATATTCACCATACTTCTTACTAAACGCATAACGAAAAGCCCTAGAAATCTTTAAACGCAATCAATCCAGTCCCATAATTAAAGAAAAAACTTAAGAGAAGTATTATCCTACCTATCAACAGTAAAAATACAAAAAAAAAACAAAACAAAAAATATATTGAAATATCTGAAATAGCCTCAACAACAACCAGAGATAAAATCCATAAACCCAAATCTTATTTCAAGATCGAAGCTGACATTGGCAAAACACAACGTAGTCTTGGCAGGAGAATATACGAACATAAAATAGACATAAAAAAGAACAACACCCTTAATGCCATTGTTTTCCACATTATAGAGCATAACCACCATATTGATTTTAAAAAATGCAACAATTCTGAAAAGAATACACAAAAAACTACACGTCATCGAGTTTTTAGGTCTTCCCCCTTCCTTTTTTTTTTTTTTTTTTTTTTTTTTTTTTTTACACAGTGATCACCACTTATCAAGGCCCGGAAGCCACTCAGGGATGAGGGTTATTGCAAGTACATTACGTTAGTGAGGAGATTTTATGAAGTGTTTAATTAGGGGGGCGGTTCATTAGGAATTTGTTAACATTAGACTTGAAGACATCCAAGTTGTAGTCCGGAGGGAAGCAGGCAGAAGGAACAGAGTTATCATATCATTAGATTTTTGTATCCTATTTTAATCTTATATATATATATATATATATATATATATATATATATATATATATATATACTAGCAGTTCAGCTCGGCTTTGCTCCGGCCCCGTGCACTGTTCATAACTTTATGTGCATATATATTAAAAAGTTTGACTCATGTCCAGGTAACTTACATCTAAAATTTAAAGTGATTACCCCAAAATTGGCTGAGGAGTTTGGTAGAGTCTTTCAATTTTGATCTCCTGGCACCCAAATGTTCGCCCCAAAATTGGCTGAGGAGTTTGGTAGAGTCTTTCAATTTTGATCTCTTGGCACCAAAATGTTCGCCCCCAAACTGATTAAAACAATTGCTGTATGTTTGATTACCATTTATGTAAAAAAAAAAAAAAAAAATTTTTAGACCCAAAACTGGCTGAATACTTTGCTAGAGACCTCAAAGGTCAATTTTTTTTTAACTTTGACCCCTTGGAAGCGAAATATTTGTCCAAAAAACGATAAAAAACTTTGCCCTATGTCTGAATACACCGTATGTAACATTTCAATGTTTAGACCAAAAACTGGCTGAGAGGTAAAAATGTTTTTAACTTTGACCCCAGTTTAAAAATAAAAATTGGGATCAAAGTTAAAAAGAAAATTGTACTTTCAGCTAATTTTCGATCTAAACATTTGAAATTTTACATAAAAATATTTAGACAAGCAGCAAGCTTTTTAATCAGTTTTTGGGCGAAAATTAAATATGTTACCTATTTACAATGCCTCCCCACGGGACAGAGTTAGACACCAGGGTCGTTTTTTAACGTGGAGAAAAGGTACAAAAATAAAAATTGTCTCAGTCGTGAAGGATTTCTCCTCCACTGAAAGAGAACGAGAAATGGAAGTGCCGCATCTGAAGAACAGATACTACACTTTGATATTGGCCAAAAGTAGCATAGCTTGTAGCAAAAAAACTTAGTTCTAACGTTTTTTTCTGATAAGGATAAAGAAGGCGAACTTTAATTAACAGAAAGACATTGTGTTGACCGTTAAGAAGGAAAAAAAAAGAGGCTACGTGGAAAATCGTAATTTCTTTTCATACGCTTCTAAATTTTATATCGTTTTTATTTTATATCTTATCGTTTATTTCATATTCAATAGGTTTTTAATTCAATTTTATTAACACATTTTAATTAAAGAAGCATGTTGTTTAAAATAATAACCATTTTACACAGGGGGGCACTTTGCGCTCTTTAGCCTTGATGAATGTAATGAATCTAAGAGATAGAAAAAAAATCTAAAACCAAACCCGATGTAGTCCAGTAGTCATGTGAGGTAAGCTTCCAGTAACAGCTTCAGAAAAACAAAACACTCAATTCCAATTTGTTATAAGCCAGCAACGAAATAGTAAAGCTTAGAAAAATTTCACATGAATGCTCATGTCAAAGTGCAGTCTAGCCGGAGAAAGCGCAACATTAAAATGCTCCCTAATATTAATTAATGCTGTCCTAAAAACGACAATGTCCATTTTATTGGCTCTATATTTGTAAAGGTATATTTTAATAAATAATTTTCCAGTGGTGTTTCAAATTGTGTTATTAGTGTAATGGAAAAAAAGGATACTTGCAGATCAGACAAACATATTTTTGATATGTGCGAAATCGTGTTATTCAGCGTGAAATTAGATCACGAGGCAGGTTTTAAGAAATGTTTTTATTCACATACGAATAAGTAATTTAGTAATTCAATGGTTAAATGTGAATACTTAGAAATTAATAAACCAAGAAAATAAATAATTTACACGCACACATATGTATATATTAATCGCTCACATCATTTTCTTATCGTTTATTTCATATTCAATATGTTTTTAATTCAATTTTATTAACACATTTTAATTAAAGAAGCATGTTGTTTGAAATAATAACCATTTCCTGACATGTACACACACACACACACACACACACACACACACACACACACTCACATGCATATATACAGTGCCGCTAAAAAGAATGTCCACACTTGTAATTTTCCAAAAAAAACGCAAATTTAAGCTAAATTGAATGGAACTATATAAGCAAACTATACCTCATTTGATTTGATTTTTATTCTTCTAAAGCTTTATATTTTCATATTAGACTTTAACTTGGAGTATCCTAGTGTTCACGTTAATTTAAAAAATTAATTTCCAACCAAAAAGGCAAACAGAAACTCCGCATAATGCAACATTGTTATTTAAATGTAACTTTAGAACATTAATGCAACGCAAATACAACAGGAACACAATGAACTAGTTAATATTTAGTAGCATAGCCCTTCTGCAATTTGGAAGCATGCAAATATTGGCGCATTTTCTTGAATTAGTCTGTTTAAGGTTTAAGGGCATCTCACGTCTCTTTAATTTTTGTATAAAGTTCTTCCAGATTTGATATTTTATCATTGCGTAGCTATTATTTGAAGTAATGCCATATCTTTTCGAGGGATTGTGGTCTTGAAATTGTGTAGGTTAATCCAAATACGGAATATCCCGCTTTTCAAGGAACTTCTGGACATTATCAGCTGTGTGAATAGGGAGCATTATCCTGCATGAAGATGTGATTATCATACAAATTCCAACAAAAGTAGGGTAGAAAATGATCAGTCAACATATTAATGTACTTGGTCAAATTAATTCGACCTTGTCAATGAACTATAGGTCCTGGACAATTTGCACTAATAACGCCCCACATCAAAACTGAACATCCACCACATAACAGCGTATAAACTGTGCACCTAGGTTTAAAATATTCGTCCTTCCTTCGACGGAATTACTGCTTACAATCATAGCTTAGACTATTGAGCTTTCGACCGATATGAAAAGTCACAGTCTTCCTTGCATCTGACGAAATCCAGCCAGCAATTTCCGTTCTTTACAGAAATCATTGGCTTGCATCTTGCAACACAGCTTCGAAAATGAAATTACTTCAATCTGTTCTTAACTGTAGAAAGAGAGCACCTTTTTGACCAGATTCCACTGTTGCTTGATTGGGGTAACCGTTTCAAATCTGTTTCTGAAGCTGCGATTTTGATAGCATTGTTTTCCCTGTAAGAAGTAACTCTAAGACGACCAGATTTATGGCTTCACAAACATTGCCGGTATTTTGGTGCTTTTGCACAGTTACTCATACCGTTTTCTCATCACATTTCAATCTGCGGTTGATTTCTCGATTGGATAAATCAGAAAGGTGGAGATTAATGAACCCCTGACGATTACTAAAAAAAAGTCGAGGTATATGGACTGTTACGTTGTATAACACAGGAACACTACCAATTGCGATTAGAAATGCTAACAGGTGATATTTTACGATTAGAAATGCTAAGTAGAAGATATTATAAGCTGGTTTTAAGCTCATTATTTTGCTGAGAGTTTTTTTTTTTGCCTTCTCAATTTGAAGATAATTTTTTAAATTGACGTGAACACGAGGATACTTTATTTGAAAGTCAAATATAAGCAATTAAAATTACATAGGAATAAAAGGTGAATCAAATGAGGTGTAGGTTGTTTAAACAGTTACATTCAATTTAGCTTAAAGTTACGGTTTTTGTAAAAATTAAAAGTGCGGACGTTTTGGGGGAGGGAAGAACTGTATATATATATATAAATACATACATATATGGTACTATCGCTTTGGGGGGAGGGAGGAACTGTATATATATAAATCTATACATATATGGTACTATCGCTTCCTCAGGGAGAGTTACTTGGTTGAGGAACGTCCTGGGAACGCAACCAGCTCCCCGGGTGGTATAACATGCTTGAAACATCAACAAAAACGGGTCGATATGTCGACGGCTATAATTGACTGGCATGGGTCGCTTCTTCATTGCATCGTTACAGGCATCTTCCCATCGTCGGAAATAATTGCATGCTGAAATAGAACGCTTGTACAAAAATTGCGAACAAATGCATTTTTATAAAAATATAATTTATTTAAGATTTAACAATGAGGAGCATATTTTTATAAAGATCAGTTGAAACGAGATGCATGCTATGTCGCGTCCGCCGACTCCAGAATGCAAGCATCAACTGTTTAAAACAATGAAATTATATTTTATTCTCTCTTTCTTGATTGAAAGAGAGAAAAGGGGAGCGAAGGAGAGAGAGCGAGAGAGAGAGAGAGAGAGAGAAAGAGAGAGAGAGAGAAAGAGAGAGAGAGAGAGAGAGAGGAGCATTCATACATAACGTTTAAACATTGTTTTGTTTTTATATTCATGAGTTCTTTCGGGTTTGACCTTTCAAATTCTAAGGTCTTATATCATTTTGCCTTGGTTCAATATTATAAACAAGCTGTCATCCTTGGCTTGAGTCATAGCGGAACATTTTCAAACATTTTAGAAACTGTCTCATGAAGATGTGAAGATGAGCCAGTCATTAGGATATGTAAGAAGAAAAACATACATGTGATGTTGGATGTGGGTGTGTGGCTCCTTTTTCTCTCAAGATGACCTCTTCACCCTGGTGGCATTTTGGTTGGAATCTTCCTTCGTCCTCCAGACTGCTTCGTTGTTTAATGGAGTCGTTAATAACAGACACGAGAAAACACACAACACAACATAATCGTAATATTTATGAAAGATAATTAATATTTATGAAACATAATTAACAAAAACAATTTACACCTCACTTAAACCGGAACTGCAAGGGTCTAGTCAGAAGGGAGAAGTCCAGGACGACTGGAAACAATACCGAGATAATAGAAAAGCACATACGGCATCGTCACCCATTTCTTATTGACCAGGTACAACGTTTCTTAACTTCGATACCTGCAGAAACTTGTTTGTCAACGTGATTATGCCGTATATATATATATATATATATATATATATATATATATATATATATATATATATAAGAGCTATGACAGTCAACAGACCGGAAGTCCAAGACTCGAGTTTCGCCTTCATTTGGGCTCATCAGTTAGACACATCCGAACTCAGGATTAGAAACCCGAGCCTCTTGCATGCGAGGCAAGCACTCTACCAACTGAGAAACTCGAGTCTTGGACTTCCGGTTCGTTGATGTCATGGCTCTTGTGAGCTGCGACGTTGTTTGGCTGTGGAATTTATATACATATATATATATATATATATATATATATATATATATATATATATAGCAATCAAACCACAGAATCGTTCGTGTTTCCATCCGATGGGGAATTGTCAACCTAAAATGCACTGAATCCACGTTAACTGGGTTGTAATCAAATTCGTTGTTATTCACACTTACAGATTAATGTAATTTTATTCAATTTATTCAGCGAAAGATTTGGCTGAGTTTTACTTCCTTCTTCTGTGTATTTTGAAGAAGAATGACTCACCCTTTTTTGTGAATTAATAGGAAACGGATTAATTAATTGGAATACCTTTTCTTTTTATTTTATATATTGAAATACTTTAGTTCTTTTTTTTATTTAATAAGTATATTATTTCTCTTATTTATTTTTATCCACTGTTTAATTTACTTAATTTACTTATATATTATGTATTGTTATTCTATGTTTTATTGTGTGTCTACAGTTGCTTCTTACTTTACATCGACGGTTTAATAGATTTTGGGTTTTTAATGTCTGGAATTTCAAATTTCGCATTCAGATATAATTTACTTAGTTCGTTTAAATTTATATTTGTAGTGGCCTGTAGACTATTATCAAGCGTCTACTATATTTGATGTCAGAGCGCAGTTTTTTTTCTTATTATTGAATGTGCTTTTATGTTTGTGATATCAAGTTTTAAAATCTATGGAGGTGATACCAACGTACTTATTCTTATATTATTTAATCTATTGGGATTCTTATTGAGATGAGTAATTTGTATTAGTTTTCTATTTATTTATTGCGGACTATTATCATCATCTTTTGGTTGTTGTTTCATGACGTTTCAACTAACTATTCCTATGTCTTTCGTCAGCTGGTAAACTGTGAGGGGATAGGAATGCCGAATCTCCTAACTGCCTCCTCAGCAATTACTGCCTTTCATAGTTATTGTCGTCTTACCACGCCTTGGCTAACTAAGCCTCTGGCCGACTACGGTTCCAGGTGAGCATTGTCTGAAGATAGCAGTTTCAATCCTAACCAAAAGCCGGCCAGAGGCTTAGTTGACCAACGTGTGGTAAGACGACAACAACTATGGAAGGCAGTAATTGCTGAGGATGCAGTTAGGAGATTCGGCGTTCCTATCCCGCCGCGGTTAACCACCTGATGAAGGTCAAAGGAATAGTTGGTTAAAAAGTCGTGAAACGACAACTAGAAGATGAGGATAAATAAATGGATAAATAGTAGGATTTTTTGTTATCTATAAATTATTTGACAAGTACTGTGAGTTGGTGAACAATGCTTTTGGTTACGCATTTATTTTATAGTGAACAAATTGCAGTTGTGATTTGTTCACTTCGTTATTATATTTCTTATTTCTATTTGAATGATTGCTGTTTGTGTTTTTACGATTATAATCGTTATATTTTTGCCCTTTTTAGTGTTATTTTTATTATTTACATATTGGCCACTATCTTATGTATTTTGTTATATTTTCTTGATTGCTCCAATATTGTATTTTGTTATTAGGTGCTTTAATTGCAATTTTAAAGTTTTCCCAGCAACATGTACGCACACACACACACACACACACACAAACACACACACACACACATATATATATATATATATATATAAATTAGGTTAGTAGGAGAGATCCCCAGCAAAGTTCTCAATTAGTAAATACATTAAATATAACAATGTAATATTTATTTGTATATGTATTACAGAATACTAGACCATTGTGGTTTTTAAATGCAAACAAAGGGGGGGGGCTACAATTTATTTCCCTTATCGAACTCTTTCCAACCTTTGCTTTGGTCTGCCTACATGGAATTAACGGTTTGCACGTTGTTGTAAATTAGCGACAATATTACAATCATCTGTTTTATTTTTATAAGGCTGACATTTCCATTTGCAAATTCTGCCCATAGTTGCAAAGCAAACAAAACACGTGACTGAAATGTCGTCAAAAAAGTAACAGTCCATGTGCAATCACCACCGCTCGATTTTGACTTTACTGCAGGTGACTGATATTCCGAACGAAACTGTAGAATGAAACCTAGATAGTATATTCTAGAATGGATCACACCAGAGACACGCGCAATGGGAGAAACGTGTCGGCTGTCACCGTGGCAAAGAATCGTTAAAAGAAAAAAGCGCACATTGCGGGTCTTATTCGGAATTTAAATGCACCGGACAGTAAGAGTAAAGGAAGTGTCGACCACAAGACTATAGTCTGTTGTCTTCGTCTCGTTCGAAATCAATCGAACAGGTTCGAACTCAAGTGGCGTGTCGGGTGAACAAACAACTTTACGATAATTGCATTTGCTTTTATTGAAGGGCAATTCTTATAGATTTAACCATTTGGAGACTTTTATCAGGCCTTAATGAATATCTTTGAGGTTTGATGTACAAAGTGATTAGAAAATAATTCCGTCATCAATTTCTTGTTATTTAGTACTGAAATAAAGTTCTTGCAAGCAATGGATATAATAGGAAAGTGGGTAGCATGAGATTTTACATAGAATTCAGAATAAATGCCAGAATTCGACACTAGCTTTTCCAGATGCATGGGAACCGCATCAACTAATTTCACAAAGAGCCTTTTTTAACTAATGAGTCCACCATTATTAAGGTTAAACCCATTTTAAAATTAGGGTTAACAAGATGGCTATATTGCCAGATGAATGATGAAGAATACTATGAAAGGATTTATAGTCTCCAGATTTTACGAATACAAAACAAAAGCTGACCAAGAAAACGGCATTTTTCAATCGTCCAAAATATCGCTCATGTAATATGAGGAGTAAAGAAAAAAATAAGGGTTTAGCTTACTAATTCTTGCTCTAGCCCATTTTATTTATTTCGCGTAAGAATTATAAATCAGTAATAGATTTGAAGTATGAGAAGCTACTTTCTAGACGTACTGTATATAAGGGTAATTGTGCAGTAAAGTTTACAAGAGTGTCGAAAAAATACAAGTTGACAAAGAAAATATTAATAGACAATAAAAACAGTATTAATCGTAGGTATAAGTCCGTTGTGGTTGCTAGTCAGATTGGGGAAAGCAGTTCTTATTATATTTAAGGCTAAAATTAGAAACTAGCTTAAAAAAAAAGAAGAAAAAATCGAACGTCATATAAGAAGACAACTCGAACGATAGATTAAAAGTGGCGACATATTATCCATAAAGCATCATCATCATCGGCGGTCACTCGTGTCCGAGTAAGACTGTCCTCCGTTGTGGCTTCTGTGGGTCCTCAGGGGAGCATAGAGCCCAATCCTAGACCCAATTTGTCTTGTGCAATTTGGGCAGATAAAGGTAGTGGTGGTGGGGTGGGGTTGGGTGTGTCTGGTTGATAATCTGTCCTTTCTGCGCTTGGGTTTATCCTCAGCAGCTTGATTTAGGTCACTACTATAAAGCGCAGCACCTTCGTGGACAGCGCTCCTCCATGCCAACCTGCTCCCAGCCACGTCCTCCCATGTCTCAAGGTCCATGTGAAACCGCTTTAGATTTGCTTTGATGTTGTCCTTATACTTCGTCTTTTGGCCACCCTGGGCACGCTTTCCCTCAACAAGCTGAGAGTAGAAAATCTCTTTTGGGAGGCGGAGATCCGGCATTCGGACAACATGACCAGTCCATCTGAGCTGGCGTTGAGCAACAGTAGCGGTGATAGTGGGAATGTCAGCCTCACTCAGGACGCTGGTGTTGGTGCGTCGGTCCTTCCAACTAATTCTGAGGATGCAAAAAAGACAGAGCCGACCAAAGCTCAACATCGAGCAGCTGGGCGATATCACCTACCAACAACACCTCTAGGCGGCCCTTAGCGCGGACCTGCCCAAGCAGTATCCGCATGACACTGAAGAGCACTGGGACAAGCTGTCCTCTGCCATCATGGACTCCAGTATAAGCATCCTAGGGCAGAAAAAGCGAAAACATCAGGATTGGTACGATGAAAACGATACCGAAATCCAACAGCTTATAAACATCAAGAGGCAAACTTTTATCACCTGGCAGAATAACATCAATTGCAAGGTTAAAAGAGCTGCCCATGCCAAGGCTAAAGCGGCTGTCCAATCGACAGTCAGGAAGCTGAAGAACCTCTGGTGGATGAAGAAGGCTCAGGAGATCCAGCAGTTTGCTGACTCTGGGGACACCAGACGATTCTTTGAAGCCACAAATGTGGTATACGGCCCCAGCTACCGTATCCATAAATATCACCTGTCTGTTTAAATTATGTATATCTGTCTAAAACTGTCGACAGAGGAGGCTGATCTTCACGAGATTAGTATCAATTTCGAAGTTCGACCCTTCGGACGACAAATATCGAAAAGTTGGACAAAAACATTAATTTCTTCACCCTCAACTGGGCACTTTTCTACAAGAAGGGATCGCTTTTTTCGCCGATATTTCCGAAAGTCATCCCTTCTTTCGATTGACTAGCCTTAATTTAAACCTTCGTCACGTCCAGTTTTGGCGAGGGGACACAACGGCAAAGACGTCACGTTTTTTATCATGTTTTTTTTTTTCATTCGCTGTACGGGTTCGAGCCTGCCTGTCTGTCTACTAACACCTTTCTTTTTGGTTCAACAGAAACCTCCAAGAACCCGGGCTAGTCTATAATAAATCTTATAAGCAGTAAACATGCGAGCAAATTATACAGATAATTAGACAAGTTACTTTTTTGCGTTTGGTAACAATTATCTGTTATGTATTTGTTTTTTATTTCACCTATTCCACCTTCTTTAATATGCCGATCAATGGCTTATATGTATGAAGCTCATGTTCCCACGCGGAAATTCTATAGCAAACCTCACTTTCCTCAATATTTTATTCTGCCATTACTCAAAAGCAGCATGAATATCACAGATTTATTCGCCATAAGTCCACTACAAACAGACAAAAGTTAGTGAAGCTAGAAGTAATTGTAGGAAAGAAATAGCGACAGTTAAATGAGAAAACATCGAATCCACCAGAAAACGCATCGAAGCGCAAAAATTAGGAACGCGTGATTTCTGGAGGATCTACGGCATAAATAAATAATGGATAATCAACAATTCCCCCACTACAACAATCATGAGGTTGTTTGCACGGCAACTGGGAAAGCTAACATGCTTGCCAGTCGGTTTACTTCAAATTCTACATTGGATCCAACAATCCACTTCCTTTGCGGACTGAAATCACACTAGGTAATCTGAAAATCACCCCTGTCAGGTGCATATCATAAAAAAAAACTAGACACCTCAAAAGCATGTGGACCCGATCTCATTCCGGCTGTACTATTCTCTCCAAACTTTACAACAAATACCTTAACAAATCTCGCTTTTCTGACGGCTAGAAAACTGTTTCTGTGCTACCAATTTAAAAAAAAATCTGGCAAAAGAACTGCCCTATTAAATTATCGCCCCATTAGCCTCCTCCCTCTTTTCGCCAAAATATTTGTCCATAATTAATCAAGCTCTAGTCTATCACCTTACAATTGCTAAACTTCTGACCGACCAACAATATGGATTAAGGCAAGCTCGTTCTACAACAGATATCCTAACTGTAATCTCCGAACGTATATACCATACACTGAACAAAGATGGGGAGGGTAGAGTAGGCCAGTAGCCCTAGATATATCTGAGCCTCTTCACAAGGTATGGCGTGGTGGTCCTCTCAGGAAAATCAGATAATATGGTATCACTGAACGATTACATAACATAATTAAATCCTTCTTAAATAAGAGAATTCGGGGTTTCTTCGACGGTTGTACATCTAAACAATATGATACAAATGCGGGTCGATCCTTGGACCTTTATTATTCCTAAAATTCATATATGGCCTCGCTGATAAAATTGTCTCTGAAATGGGTATATTTGCTGATGACACAACGCTCTGTAACAGACACGAGGGGAAAACAAATAAACACATATCTAAGGCAATGTCAGAAACATAGGAGGAAAACCTTCAATCTGTAATGGAATGGGGACAAAAATGAATGGTTGCATTCAATACTGCCAAAACTAAGCTTGTTTCCTTCAATAATTACACTATTACGGCTTAAGATATATTATCTAAACGTACTTCTTTCAAACTTCTCGGCTTAACCTCTGACCCATCGCCGAAATGTTATCACCCTTTACCTGTTTTGCAAGTATTTTAATTACAAGTATTCATAAAAAAATAGATGATTTAAGTACCGAAACCGAAACCAAAACTTATGAAGAATTCTTGGTAACATTATTTATGACAAGAAATCGAAGAACATAACAATTAAACGATGTAAGTGTGACACACAAAAGAACACACACGCTATCGTATTAATATATTGACTAGCGAGACCTGTGAAAATTCCACAGGGGACTCATTCATATGTAATATATTAATGTTGGCATTTTGTATATCTTCAGTGTAAATGAAAACGCTCTGGTATTATTGTAGCTTTTTTGTTAAAAACTGCAAAAGTATTTATCCAAGCTAGGACGGACGCCCGGTAAACCCCAGCCGTAAAGTACGCTTAAATATGATATTTTAATTTAGGCAGATTTCGTATACATTATTATAGAGTTAATGTTCTATCGATTTTTATATATTATAAAGTAGCGATTTCAAAAATAATAATATATCCATATGACTTGGGTGGCGGGTCCTGTGAAATTGTTTAATGCATAACAAATATAAAGAAAAGAAAAAAAGGCGATGATCACCAATTCACATAATGAACACTGTTTATGTCCGAGAAAAAAAGTTGTGGAAAATGTGCGCAGAAGTATGCATTTTATAATGGAAATTATTCGAGAAGGCATGAAATCACCTGATGATCTACATCGTTAGAATTATTTATCTTATAGTAGCAACAGCAAGAAAAACTAGATATTGAAAATTAAGATGATTAAACTGCTAGCGGTTTTAAATATTAGTCGAATATAATTATGTTAGTTATACGAGCAGGAATGAGAGTTCGGTCGATGTCAACTTCGTGTACAAGGATGTCAGCTCGATCTTCTGTGTGCTAAAACGGATGTACCGTCACATAGTCCAATGAGAGGAAATGAGAGGATACACAGACGTGCGAACTTAGCGTTTTGGTGATGTCCAGACATGATATGATTAAGCAGTAATTATCGATCTCATCTTGTCCCTCTAACCGGATTAGTGATTTGATCGAAAAAGAAAGCGAAACACCACTTCAAACATTTGTCTTTTTGATCCTTATTTTCGCGTGTGAACAAACTTATTTATAGGCACCGACATCAGGCAGGCAAGGTCATATTAAGGAAACAACGACCAGCAAAGTATGTTGTAGACATTCACGTCTTGATTGTAACTGGTCACACTAAGGAAAGTAGGTATATATGACAGATGTACCCGTGACCGGTTCGATCAAACGTACTGCAATTGTTTGTTCAACCTTGTTTTCATCTGTATATTATCCTGCTTGTACCTTCCTTCCTTGGTTAGTCTATACGTTACGCTTTGAGAAATGTCGAATACAATTTTTGAAGGTCAAACTACGTTTTAAAAACGCGAAATTAGAGAAATTTGGCTTTAAAACGCTACCCTGGCAATCCTAAACAAAAATATGCGAGTAACCTTTCTATAATATAGCCTCATTTTCGAATATCATTATTATAATATATGATCATTATTGTAAGGGCGTGAGAAATGAACTCGCAGCAATGTTGACCTTTAGTGGTATTGCATTTAAGGAAGATGTCAGCGAAATGTTACGTAAGAAAGGGAACATTAAAAAGAAACAGGGCAAACAAAGATGAACATTGTCTGTCAAGGCATGCTAGACTTAAAGGGTAAATTAAAAATTATCTTTTACAATGTGATTTTATTATTTTCATTGAACTATGTAGCAAAATAATACTAAATATTTATTAATACTTATTAATATACTTCACTTCGTTCAGTTTTATATTTAAAATACAATGAGCACAATTTTCATAAAAATATCAATAAACGCATATTTGCTACGTGTTATTAGTTTTTGTGTCCAAAAAATAATTTTTCGCGTTATCCAGAAAAACTATTAGCTTTATCAAAACATATTTATTAACGAACTATATTTCTCATTCCGTGGACTTTTCACAGCCCCTACTAGTTCGAAAATAACCCATGATTCGTCTTTTAATCTATTTGGCGCTTTTTTAAATTTTATTTCTCTTTCATTGTCGTCTGTTTGAAATAAATCATTATTTTTGTTGAAATTGAAAAGGAATATCGTTAAGAAACAGGATATTGCAGACTTGGAAGAAACAGAGCATAAGACAGATAACTAGTATAGTAAGTAATGTGTTATATAGTTTTTTAAATAGACTTGAACACACACCGTCACAAAACATATAAAATAGATCCCCAGAATAGAAAGGTTTTTTTATAAATATTTTTGTGACTGTTTTTTTAAAATCCCAAACAAACATATTGCCACTTGGACGTAAAGGGCTACTATTTTAGATCGTGTCAAATAGGAGACTGTATAGTGTTGAACATCAACATTTTTGTTCCCATTATATTTGAACTTCTGCAAGTTAGAAAAGTCAGTTAAGCAAGAAACAGTGAAGTAATTCCAAGGTCCAGCAGTTCGAGGAAAGACCAAGTTAGAGTAGAACCTTTTTTCAACATCTATGAACCTCAACAGTGAAGGGGTGTAATTTTGCTGCTTGTCACATTAGTCGGGAGTATGTATGTCAAAAAAAGTACAAGTGCTACGAGTTCATCAGAGCACTCCATCAAAGTAATTGTAAAACATGCACAGGGATGCAGTATTGTGGCGATGAGGAAGCAAAGTCAGAGGAAATTGCTCAATTTTTATTTCACATCTGCTTCTAGATGTGCAAATCTGCGGCGGGACTGCAGACTCATGTAAGATGGCATAGGCGACAAGATTAGGAGAACGCAATGTAGCGGCGATCATCTGGAAAGATGCAGCAATCATCAATTATCTATTTATAACAGGAACTTTGTGTTTGTGTGTGTTCGAATTCCTTCCCTATGAACTCTGAAACGCACGGTCAGATTTACATGAAATTTTACACAAATTTACTTCATGTATCTGGCAGTGTTCTTTGATTGGTTTTATGTCGGTATGTCTGCGATAAATCTCGATACTCAATAACTGAAAAAATCCGATGAAAGAAAGAACAGGCGATTTTGAAGTTAACGCCTTATACAGCCTAACATCATAAGTATATTTGAAAATTTTATTACCACAAAAGCAGAATGGCCCGGCAGATAAAGTTTTTTTTAGGTTCTTTGATATGGCAGGGGGGTGTTCGAAATGATTTCGATGGCAATAAAAATATGTAAGTGTGAAACATTCGGTGATCATCATTCGATCCTGGGTAACGTCAGGTGTTCCTGCTAGTTGATAGTAATAAAATAATCCAAATAAGTAAAATATATTTAAAACACGATTATTTTTATAAATTAAAATAGAATTATTTCAAAAGCTAAAAAAGCTAAGAGGCAGAAGAACATCGTGTCATTAGCTATTACACCGATATGTAAAGAAAGGCGCCACCGCATTCACAGGATCACTCCAGATGCCATTGATTCACCTCTTATAATGTTGAACGTCTAGCATGGAGAATTGACCCCCGGTCTTTTAGGCTCAATAGTGAAATTCTTATCATTTGTAGTGGAAATTGTAGTGTGAGTGCAGTCACGGAGGTGGGTTGCATGTGCGAACTCGAAACCCGAGGGATGGGAGACGAGAAGGCGATAAATCAGGTTCGATCGCGCATTAATTTGCATAAATGAGATAATATAAGGCCGAGAGTTAAGATGTTTGAGGAGAGTCGAGCCGTTGAGTTCTCGAGAATCGGATGGAACGTGGTAAGAGCGGAGAGTATCGCTGAGAATCCAGTCCAGACTTTTTTTTTTATTAGACCATTATACCGAATGGGTCGGTGAACTGCGATTGGGTATAACTCAAACCCAGAAATAAATTATATTTTGGAAAGTATTTTCTGTTATTAGCGTATATAAAAATGCTTTAAAGCAATAAACTATGAGTAACTCACATATCCTCATAGGAGACATAATAACAGATAATTCAAGTTAAGATCGTTGCCGTATGCTTTGTCGTGGGTGTAGTAGCCCACCAGGGAACAAAGAATCCAGACAACAGCTCAAAACGTGGCCCATGAGAAAAAAGATCATTAAATGCTTGTACAAGAAATATAGAACTTTTCTTTTTTTTTCTTTTTTTTTTTCCGAAACTCGAAGTCGGCCATTAAAGATCGTCTGTGATTTCAATTATGCAGCCGTGACGTAATGCAACTTTTCGGCGAACGGAGAAACATCCGTTCGTTTTGCAGAAAGAGCATTGAACAAAAGACGGAAGACAATTAGAGAAACGTAGAAGAAAGAAAAATATTGGGAAAATAAAGAGAGGTTTTTAATAAAACATCCGAATTCCAACTTGAATCGGGAACGCTTTGATGATTAGCAGAGATAAACATGCGAAACCCTCATTAAAATCCCAAGTGACTTGTCACGAAGAAAACAAAGATAACAATAAGATTATTTACATCAGACCGACTTCACATGCACGGATATATATATATATATATATATATATATATATATATATATATATATATATATATATATATATATATATATACTTGCAGGAAACCCGAGAAAAAGCCTCATGTGCATCCCAACAATGACTCTGTCCACAATACATTGTAACTACATTGCACTGTAGAGAATCTATTGTTGAATTTATAAAAACATTTTTTTAATATATAATGGCTTTAAAGTATAAAATGCAAAAGTCAAGTATCATGCTTCACTTGTGCTTTAAACAGCAACATACATTTCGAACGCACCCTTTCATATGACAAAATCTACTGTTGGTTTTATATGACTGGCCTTACTGCTTTGCAATTATAATGGCTTAGATTTTTGTGATTACTAAAAAAAAAAAATTAAATGTCATGGTTCAATTGTGCTTTAAATAGAAACATTCATTTCGAACACGTCCGTCATATAAAAAAAAACAACTTTTGTTAAGTTTATATGCAGGGTTCATCGGCTTGTGACGTAATAAACTTCTCAAATGCACTTGTGATGTTAGGTTGTGTGAGGTGTAATTTTGATCAAAAGCACCTTTTCCTTCTTTGATCAGATTATTTCAATTGCCGATACATATCGAAGACATACCGATACAGAACCTATCTAAGAACACTGCCAGGTCCATGAAATACCTTTGTGTGAAATCTCATAAAATCGATTCAGCTGTTTTTTCAGAGTCCATAGAGAACGAACACACGAAGACACACACACACACACACACACACACACACACACACACACAGAAAGTTTATTATATATATATGGTGGAGTATAAGAAAGCTATATATATGCAATGTTGAAGTGATGTGACATATAAACAAAAATAGATAAACGAAGGAAGGTCTTCTAAGACTTATTTTATCTGTACATCGATTTATTATTAAAAAAACAATCACAAATAATTAAATATGGATATACTCCTTGAGATTACTGTAGTGCTAGAAAACTTTAATATTTCGAGAATATATCTCTTTTTCAAAAAGAAAGGTCAAAGAATATCGTTTAAAATGAAAAACATTGTAAAAATGGAACCGGAAGTGGGATTAGTTTAGCTGTAAAGCATAAACAAGCCATTTTAAGAGCCTAATTAGTTCTGTATCCTAACCACTGTTAGTTTCATATACTGATGCATAAGGTTTAATTATCTAATATCACCACTGTTATATTTTTGTTTATTAATTTACTATTTGGTTTATTACTAGCAAATGAGCAAGTAAACAGTATTTTAATTAGTGACGGAAATAACTGGAAAAAAAAATTCTAAACATACAGTTTATTATCAACTATTACTTATTTCAGTCCTCAATTATGGATATACACGTTTTTTATGAAAAGTTTCTTGGGGAAATTAATCTTTCTCTCTCTCTCTCTCTCTCTCTCTCTCTCTTTCTCTGTATATATATATATATATATATATATATATATATATATATATATATATATATATATATATAATGACGTACATTCTAATCCATGAACAAAGAAGCACAGAATCAGTTCGCAATCATGATTTTATTCATTCATTATTATATTATTTTTTATTTTTAAATTATTTTATTAATAGACGAATGCTTATATTTTTTCTTACACGTGTTTCGTTGTGGTGATAGAATACACACTCCATTGCACAAACATACAAAAAAAAAGCAAACTGATATAAGAAAATTTCTACAAATATACAAATTAAAAGGACATTTGAAGATAGGAAAAAAATTGAAAAAACTTACTTAGTAATTGGTTATATTCATGGGAAAGACGATTTCCAATATATCCGATCCAAAGACGAAAAACTCTTATGAAGCCATCTTAAATTTATTTCTAAGACACACACACACACACACATACACACACACATACACATACGTATATATAAACTAACTTACATTTTGGAATGCTTTCAGATTACAGTTTATATAATACTGTAAAATTAAATTATAATTAAACATTGGATGAAACGTTACGGACTGTTTTTTCACTCGCAGTAGGCTAATATTCTTTCATAATATTTGTAATATTAAGATTTTTTATGTTCCTTTGAAGCGCTGGTTGAGTTTGAATAAAATAAATACGTATTATATACGTTTGAAACCAAAAACAACGCATTATTACCAAATAAACAGACATTTATTTTGTTTGAAAATCAAAAATATATTTCGAGACAAAGTCTCATCTTCAGTATGTCTTCTTCGTTAGATCACGCGGGATTCACGTTAAGATTTTTATGTTTCTTAGAAGCGCTGGTTGAGTTTGAATAAAATGAAATAAATACGTATTATATCTTAACGTGAATCACACGTGACCTAACGCACCGTTCCGAGATTTAAAAAAAACTACTGTAAAAAACAACAAACGGACTTTTACTTTCTGATCCTCTGCCCCAGCAACACCATGGCAAAAAAAAGAAAGACATACTGAAGAAGAGACTTTGTCTCGAAATATATTTATGAATTCAAACATAATTTTCCAACAAAATAAATGTCTGTTTATTTTGTAATAATGCGTTGTTTTTTGGTTTCAAACGTATATAATACGTATTTATTCTATTTGTAATATTGTCTATATATTTAAATTATGTTAACTGTATAAGAAATTTTCAGTAAATATCATCTAGCAAGTCTTTAAAAAAATCTTTCTTACAGTTTATTTGTGGAAATAATACAATTTGCAACAGGTTTTACTTCATCACGTTTTATGGACTACATCATATGCATACATATTAGCATTAAAAAAAAACTCTCTTAGAACTGTGCCGTTATTTTTATCTATTAAATCTAACTTCACCATGAAATATCGTTTTTGAACTTGGATTCTATTAAAATTTTAATAAAAACTTTTGAATTTTTAATCTACTTGCTAAATAAAATTTATGATTGCAAGATTAAATATTATATGGCTTAAAACATTTCCCCTGCTAAGATGAGCCATTTATTGAAACTCCATGGATTAAGAAAAAAAGATTGATTTTTTTGTGTCCCCCTGTCGAATAATAAATTTGCCGTGTTTTAATATACAGAATTTAATTGCAAACTTTCATATATATATATATATATATATATATATATATATATATATATATATATAATTCAAACACGGTAGTGTTTATATCATTTAAAACGGTAGAGTTTGAATATATGGTTAAGTGGCAGTCTTAGTAATTTAAAACTGCTTTAAAGCTTCACTGTTCACTCATTTTTCGACCAGATTTCAAACAATTTATTGCAGTTTATAGATCACACTCCCAGTTATACTGTGAAAAAAAAGAATGATCAATTTTCGTTCAGTAAAACAGAAGTTACGGATTTACTGGTGTTCAAAATCGTAAAAAAACATAAGGAGATGAGCGACATTTTTTTTATTACTGGTTCCTATAGCAACCACATCGCTGCAGCGACTACTGTTGCTACCAATTGAACGCTTTCGCGAAAAGAGAAGTAACAAGTGAATCAGAGAATGAAAGAATGAAAGTGAGGTGATTGGGGGATATCATGTAACGCAGACGTGTGCCGTACATTGTTATTACATAGGTGTATGTTATGTTTATGGAGGCAAAACATAAGACTGAAATTAAACAAAGAACAAGTGAATTTATTGGAAGCCTGAAAACACTCATAGATTGTAATAGAAAAATGCTAGCATAAAAAGTAATATGGTTAAGCTTAAACATGGAAAAGTAAAAGATTGGTTGATAAAACTGAAAAAGAAAAGGACAAGATATTCTAGTAAAAACATAAATTTATAACTTAAAATACTGCAGTATTCAGCATTTTTTTAATTCAATTTATAACATCATATAATCAATTCTTAATGCTGCAATATTTTAAGTTATAAATTTATTATATTTTTTTACTAGAATATCGTGTAGCGTTTTCAGTTTTAACAACTAGTCCTTTAATTTCCATTTTTAAACTTAACCTTATTACTTTTCATGTTCGCATTTTTCTATTGTAATTATATATATATATATATATATATATATATATGTGTGTGTGTGTGTGTGTGTATGTGTTCATGTATTTGACTGCTTTTCAACTTCCGGCTCTTCGTGTGCCCTTTTTGATTCGAAACCGAGATCAGTTACTGAAACCCAGCACAATTACCGATTAGTTCACGTGTTACATGATAAGGGTTGTCCCCTGTTCATGCAAGTATAAAAATAGAGAGATTAGTTAAAATGAAAATAAGAGAAAGCAGAAATCGAACCCTGGACATAAGTTTTAAAGAACAATAGGTTTAAATGGAATGTCCAGTAAATTGTTAATTCGGATGAAATAAATAATAAATAAACTATTCAATTGTTAAAAGAATGTGGATAATAAAATATTGGTTAAATAAATTAGATAGGTAGGTTAAATTCCTTTGTGGAAACAACACAAGAAAAATAGGTTATTGGGAAATCAATGTCGGAAACGTGCAAAGTCGCGCATGTTGAAACACGTGAATTTTGCTCACGTGGCCGGGATGCATGGATTTCTCAATATAGGAAATGGGAGTTAGTTGGTCGGAGAGACAGTCAGAGAGACAGTCAGGAGAGAGAGTCAGGGGAGACGGTCAGTGAGAAAACTCAGAGACAGGCGGACGTCTGAAGCGAGACGTCACTTCAGAAACTAAAATGTGAAACTTTGAGTTCTTAATGAGGAAATCCCGACCGGTCGTAAGGAAATAAATTCATCATGTGTTTGTGATAAAGCTCATCTTTGTGTTTGTGATTTCTACAAAAAGGTAAATTGTATTGTTATTATATGTCTGTGTTATAAAATGTCATTACATACACGTTTCGACATCTCATATCCACAATGTGAATCTACATCATATCTACACTAAGACTGCTGAACACTATCTCATCATTCTAAGAGCTTTCTTCATATCTACACGTCTAAGTAATGAACATTTAAAATATAGGAATAGTTATAAACGAACAATCTCTCTTACAACAACATCTCTCTCTCTAAGATACAACATCATATGTAATAAGACAAGAACTCTCACTAAGACTCTCTTTAATGAAACCCCTATATAACATACGGAACCTCGCAAAATTTACTGAATACTACTTACTAAGTGTGAAGTGAAACACTCTGATTTCTTGTCGTTGAATACTCTCTGGGGGATTAGTTTTTATGCTCGCTGACTTGATATTTTGAGAAGTTTAGCTTCCGTCAATTTCGGTGTTAATTGCTGATAGTCTAGAGGTAGAATCTTAGCACACGGAATCACGCTTATCTTTGTGATTTGGTTCGAATATTCCGACTGGCAGTAATTGTTACTTCATACACTGATGATTGCGTTAGCGTGAAACCTTTGTGCCTGTAATTATAAAAATAATTTCAAATATTTTAGCTCTGTCAAGCGCGGTTAGCTAGCTTCTCACTTTTTATTTTTTAAATTTCACCTTGATTATTGAAATTAGTCTGTACTTAGCTATCATTAAATTTCGAAAAGATATTAAAATATTTCAAGACTGAGTACACTCCTGAATTAATCAATAAATTAAATTCTCTAATAAATACTAAGAGTAAAATCCGATCTTTTTTAAATACGTGCTTGGGTAATAAAGTATGTCAGCCTTTTATCTTGTTTAAATTAAAAAGAGCTACATTATATTCTGGACAGAAAATTTAAGTTGCATTTATTTCGTTTTTTTTTTTTTTTGTCTAACCTTTTTTTGTGACATTGCATGAGTGAAAAAAATATCATGATTTATAGCTTAATTGAGTAGGCACGTTATCGTTTTTTGATAAAATTAGATTTACACGGTACGTTGCATTAATTCGTTCACGTATCCTTTCAATGTTAACGTTAAAACATCAGAAAATTTGCAACACCTAATTAAAAATTATATGGTTGCTCTACGGACCTGGTATTGTTCAAAACATCTTTAATATCTCTTCTGCGCAATTGTCTCAACTTGAATTAAATATTCTTACTCGTGGTCTGGACTTCTGCGTACCACCCACTTCCCCTAAACGTAAAGAGATCTATGCTGAACTTGAAGACTTATTTTCTCAGTTATCAAGACTGCCACCTGTTTCTGACTCTGAGGTTAGCGGCCTTAAAACAAAATTAAACGACGTCGCGCAATGATATACTAGGACGCCTGTATCGTTATGCGAATAAAAATGGCGCCCTGAACACTTTCGCACAGTTAAAGCACGTCGCCAGAATATATCATTAGTCATTACCAAAATCTGATAAAAGCTCCGTGGTCGTAATTCTTGATAATCAAGAATATGTTAAGAAAATGACGAGCAGTTTGAACGACACCTTCAAATTTATCCGTTTAGGTCCGGTAGGTACACATTATTCCACGACTAAGTTTCACAAATGTCTAGTCAAATGGGTAAAAAGTAGAGTCCTTCCTGCTTCCATTACAAGATTGATCAGACCTTTTGCTTCTATTCGTCGCCGTCTCTATGGCTTGCCTAAAACCCATAGGGATGGTGTACCATTAAGACCTATATTATCGTCTTGATTGCGTCTTTTATTATGATTGCGTCTTCCCAACATAAGGTAACCAAACGGCTCTCAACAATTTTAGAACCTATCTTTGGAACATTACAGTTTGTTTTGCATTAAATACCCATTTTCCTTTGCAAGCTTTTAACAAATTTATGTCTTTTCTTTCGATATTTTCAGTCTGTTCACTTGTTTTCACATGCTGAGACTATTAATATATGTGATGACGCCTTATATCGAAGTCATCTAACGACTCTCCCGGTTCCCGGAGATATTTTCCTCGAATTAATGAAATACGCTACCATCTCAGTCGAATTCAGCTTCAATGACGTGATGTATAAACAACTTGATGGTGTCGCCATGGGTTATTTCCTGTGAACCTGCTTTGGCTAACACTTTTGTAGGTTTCCATGAACAGTGATTACTTTCTGGTTCTCAAAAAATGGATCTTTACTTTCGTTAGGTTGACGATACTTTTTGTTTGTTCCAACATGGAACGAAAACGGGCACTTTTTTTTCGACCACTAATAATATTCATCTAACCCTTAGGTTTACGGTTGACAAATAAATTAATTCTACTCTCTTTTTTAATGCGCTTGTTTCTAATGGATTTGGGATTTTTCAATTCTGTTTATCGTAAGCCTACGTTTTCAGGTCTCTGAACTCGCTCGGACTCTTTGTCCCCCCCCCTACAACAGAAAACCAATTTAATTAAGACCCTTACACATAGGGCCTTATTAATTTGTTCAAAGCCCTGTCTGAATTATGAGATTATCTTTATCACTAATACCTTTTGAATTTTCAATCTACATGCTAAATAAAATTTATCATTGTAATCATAATACCCGTAACAATCATTTGTATCCTTTGGATATCGTAAAATCTATTATAAAAAATAAAGTTTCCAATTTTAAATGTACAGCAACTTCAGTAGATAGATGTTCGGTTTAGCTTTGCTTACCGTGACTAGGTAATGCTAGTGATCGTTTTGTTAAAACCATTTTCACTAGCTGTTCAACAGTATTATTTTGCATCGAGTTTTCGCGTTGTTCTTTCCACAAGATCTATGCTGTCTTCTATCCGAAAGGATTAATATTTCTATTATTTATTTATTTATTTATTTATTTATTTAAATGTAGTAGTCAAATGTATTACGCCGCGTGGACATCACTAACTTTGGATTCTCGTATAAAAAACACGTCACATCCAGGATTGGACATGCAAATTATGTACTATCATATCTTTGCATAATACTTATGGCGTCGCTATTTTTAGCACTTAATCAATAATGTTGTCTGCGCCTTAAACCCGACTTGTTTTCCATATTACCTGAACATTTTAGAAACTATCTATATTATGTCCCTGAGACCTTCTCTTTGCAAACAAAGAGAAAATCTTTTGGGACTTAATGTAGTTTCTATTTGATTTTTCTCCTCTTTTTTCTCCATTTATCCCCCGCCATATATCTCACATATTTTTTTCTTAATCGTTATTCACCTCGATTTTGGCTCTGTTGAGCGAGAAGCGAAACCGGTCAGCTAACTTTTTACTTTTTTAAAAAATTTCATCAGAATATATAAAATAGGTTTGTGCATAGCTATCGTTATTTATAAAAATATTATCGTTACATATGCATGTATATATATATATATATATATATATATATATGCAGACTGTTTCGCTGTATCACACACCATTCTGTTTGACTATACATGCGAGTGTTTATAACTCAGACAGAATAATTTTACCCAGTGCATTGACATAAGCGATGAAAGTAAAATTTCATTACTCGCATGAAATTATATACCTTATTTACAATGCAGTCTGGATGGAATAAAACAAAAATCAGTCATTTATAGTACAAAATGCAGCAGATGAGGGGTTAGTATGAAAATTTACAAATATAAAAAATATCAGTAACCGTAACAGTGTTACTTACATATCATATTTAGACGACAAATGCTCAAACGCCTGTATTCATTGTACATGTATACATTTACCTTGGAGTTACAATATCACGCTGTGTGATTGCCGCATTCGTATACAATTATATATATATATATATATATATATATATATATATATATATGTACACATATATGCACACGCACGCTCGCACACCCACATACATATTTATATATATAGTAAACAAGAAATGTTTGATGCGAGTGTGAGCAATAATAATACATGTTTGCACACGGATCCTTTCCTAACATGAACCTTTAAAAACACTCAAGACATACGATGTATAAATTTCTGCCTGTCTGTCTGCTTCTCTCTCTCTCTCTATATATATATATATGTGTGTGTGTGTGTGTGTGTGTTTATATGTCAACACTTGGGACACACACGTTGTATGCGGACAGTCGCAAGGAAACAAAGACAAGGGAAGAATTCGTTTTTTAGTGGAAATAACAAAATAACGTCTTGATTCTTGGTCAAAGGTCTTCTCCTACTCTAATTTGCTTAACCAGATTCTGTTGAACATGTGGCAATCCGTTATTATTCGGCCATGTTTTGGGCACGTCTTTCGCTGCTATCGGGCCACTTGTGTAACACGTCTATTTCTGTCTTTCTTGCTATTATTTCACTTAGTACACACTATGCTACTACTACGTCCGCGCGCGCGCACACACACACATATATTTACACTGCGTAATGTTTGTGGGGACCCCCCCCAGAGAACTGGTCAATTATAAAAAAAAAATTAAGTATAAACGTATAATATTTATTTAAAATTGAACATGAGTCCGAACAAAATATATCGGTCTCAAATCCGTTATAAGCGGGTGTTTTTGGGCGAAATATATCTGATTCTCCTCGGCGTCTTTTTATATATTCTGTAAAATTTTAATTATATATATATATATATATATAAATATATATATATATAATTAAAATTTCTTTATTGAAAGAAATTTTATCGACTGGCGGGCGAGTGATTTACGACTTTTAGTCGCCCCAAGAAATTTTCAATCGACTGTGGCGACCGGTCGTGTAAAGTATCAAAGTATATATATATATATATATATATATATATATATATATATATATATATATATATATATATATTAGAAAGAGGAATATTTAGTAAAAAAACAGGGACAAAAAGTGCTGAATACTTTAGTAGAGCTGAATGTTTTTATTATTTCAACCTCGTTTGTGTTTTTACTTAAATCAGTACAGATTGTTTCTATCGACAGGACAATAATCCTGCCGAATACTTAAGATAATTCAAGCTAAGGTTTTGGCTTGAATTGTCTGAAGAAATCGGCAGCATAATATTATTGTCATGTCGATAGAAACAATCTGTAATGATTTAGCAAAAAAACAAAAACAAAAAAAAACCCAAAAAATAAAACAAAACAAACCAATCTTTAAGTAATTATATATATATATATATATATATATATATATATATATATATATATATATATATATATATATATATATATAATTATTAAACGTGATACTTATACAAATGGTAGCCAATTTCCGTCTAAAACTGATACAGGAAGCGATTAATGCTGTATTAAGTGCAGTGTTACGAGCCACTCTTAATTAAAAAAATGACAGTTTATACGGGAATTTCTGAAGGCGTAAAATTCGATGACGCTAATATATTTCATGTGTTCATGTATTTCGTATAATTTGGTTTATTCGGATCACCTTATTCATGCTGAGTGTTATTTTCCCAACGCTACCATTGGCATAATCTCCTAACTTCTTCAGATGTATCTTATCTAACTTGAAAAACTTTTTGTCGAACTCGGGAATCTTTCTGTCGACCTCGGAATTTCAAACTGAACTCTTTTTTTTTTTTTTTTAAATCAACAGCGGTTAGCGTGTTCTCTTTTCTGTTAGCCATGACTGGGTAGAAGTCTTAAGTAATTCGGAATTGTATTCTTACTGCCACGCGTATTGAGGATTAAATCTTCAACCTCCAGAAGAACGTAACTTCATTCATACAGCACGGCTACACAAGAAACTCTTGATGAGAACAGAATCCAAATAATACGAATAATCAATCCTCATCTCAAAAATTCGTAAACACTGGGGTATTTGGCCATTATATTATTTGAAATATGTATTAGTATATATCTAAATATATCAATTAATTGTTCAATATAACCGCTATTCATTTTATTTTCTTAATGAATTCCTTATTGTCACTAATAAACAGTATTTCTGGATGTTTTAATTGAAAAGCTATTACCATTACGGTATTATTAAAATCCTTATACATTATCGGAGGCCAGAATGCACTTAAACGAAGGCTCTGGCTTTTAGAAAAATGCACCCGACTTTGTGGATAATCCGCCTCTCTCCCGTCAATGCAGAGAAGATAAATAAACAGACATGTTGGACGTATGTGCGTGTGTTTCTTCTTTTCAAACTGCGCATGACTATTTGCCTATCTTTGAAACGAGGTCTGCGCGTCGAAAAAGGTTCATGCGCATGCGTATGCGAAGGTTATTCAAACAAACAGTCAGATATTGTCTAGCATTGATGGCGGCTATAAAAAAAAGCGTGCAAAACTAAGATGACCTCAGCGCAGATAATATTTTGTTAACCGCAAAAATTGTTTAGCATTTCTATTTCAACGTTTGAAAACTTTAAAAAAAAAATTATCTATGTTGTTATATTTTAGTTTTTGTTTCTATTTATTTCTTATTTATCTACTAGGCGAAGTAATCATTTACGGCAGGTCTCTCAAATATGCTTGAATTTCAAAACGAAATTTGTTGTTATTATTATTATTATTATTATTATTATTATTATTTACATGGAAGTCACCACTTATCAAGGCCCGAAAGCCTCTCGGGGATAAGGTTTATTGTGTGTACAGTAATGAATGGGATAGTATCGTTGTAATCGGTAGTATTGGAGATTTGATAAAGTGTCCACAGGCGTGCACTTCTAAGAAAGAAGCTTTGTTCATGGAATCTACGTTTTGGTTTTGACACAGTTAAAGAGTGGGGGAAATTTTTGACAGTGGTTTCAGCTAGACGGGTGTTTATCGTGAAAGATTGGCAAGGGGGAACCAGGGATTGGAGCTCAGACGATCACTTACCATGGAAGTAACGATAAAACAAAGACAAGCTCGCAACGTCTCTTCTGTAGGAGATTTTAGTTAATGCTCAAATGGACAACCATTTACGAATACCAGGGGCTGTATGTGTTCTCTGCATATCTCGGCAGTGTATCCAGGTATCCTTGACTTCCCTTTACCACTTGCACCAGGTAATGCCGAGTCAGAACAGGTGAGGCTGTGTATTGTGCAACTGTTGTTTCATAATTACATGCGTATCCATTTTATCTTGGGACAGAACGGAGGTCATTTTATTATTATTAATTGTATTCCTTAGTTTTCACATGGACCATTATCACAGATTACTCACTTATAATAACCGACGGTATTTATTGGAGTCTGGATGACAATAACTCTCCCCAGATTCAGTATTCTCCTCCTCTTTCGATAACCTTTACAAACGAGTTTATGTTATTGCAGCTGCAACTTACTCTTTATTTCTTAACCAACTATGTTAATTCAGGAGGTAAAAGTTAAATTGAGTATTGATTATAACGCACCTGCAGCAAGCATTTCTAATTAACGAAGAAAAAAGAAGTTTGTCGATTTCGCCGACATTCAAGTGGCATAATTTGGCAGTCTTCATTACTCGAGAAAAAGAGAATTATTGACTTGAGCGAAAATTCGCCATGACAGTTATATTGTCTTGCACTGAAGGAAGTAAGATTAGATGACGTTCGTAACGAGTCTTTGTTGTCGGGTGACTCAGCAATATTATTCTCCCGAAAATCGTCTGTTGTCAAACAAGTTTGGCTGTTTTTAAACAACAATAACAACAACAATATACTAATAAAAATAAATAATTTCTGGAGTTTCGCTATGTAATGTTTCTATTTTTTTTTATTTTTTTTTTTTTACATTTTGGAAATGGGGAAAATGACAAAATAAATTATGTGGAATGGGAATATGTTTAAAACTATGATGAAGGCGATATTGGAATAAGAAAGATAATTACTAAAGATAATGATGCTGATGATTAGAAGAAATGGATGAAGACGAGAACATAGAAAAAAAAAGGTGAGCGCGATAATGCGAAGTTGAGCACGAATAACAAAAACATAATGGAAGGATACATTAATTTACGAAGTTGTCAGCACTTATCAAGTCCCAAAGTCAACTCGAGGATAACGATTAAATGGGTATCAAATAGATAGTTATGATTGGTTAATGATGATAGTGATTAGGCAGAATTTGATTATTTAAGGAGCCAACTCAACAACACATATTTTACCTTGAACATTATAACAACCATGCATTATGTATTCATTTTTTTTGTGGACTGTTATTCTCATCTTCATAGCTGTTGTTTAACCGCGTTTCAGCCAACTCATCCCCTGGCCTTCTTCATGTGGTTAACAGCGACGGAATAGGAATGCCGAGTCTTGTATAAACTGGCCAAAATGTGGTGAGATAACAACTATGGAAAGAAACTAATTACTAAACATACAGTTACAAAACTCAAAATTTCTATCCCGTCGCGGTTTACAATCTGAAGAAGGCCAGAGGAGAGTTGGTCGAAATGTGGTGAAACAAGAACTCTGAAGATGAGGATAACGGTTCACACAAAAAAAAGAAAGAAATACACAAATTAGGAAGCCTCATCTCAAAAGATTAAAAAAAAAAACAAATAAAATATATAAATAAAATAATATAATATATGAAACAATGTTTTAGTAAACCGGGAAGCAATCTCGCAGACTCATGTTCCACAGACCGTAAAAAATTATACGCATCGAATAGAAACTTTGCCCATGAAAGAAACACTGAATAAAATAAGTAGGAAAGATGTTGATGTGTAGGATGCTGCAGTTTGTTTGTTAAAAAGTCATTCATGATGATGATGATGATGATTTTTGTTGGCATTCGTTTTCCCAATATCTTTCTGTTAAGAATTATTTAAAGAAAGATATCGGGTACTTACAGGAGGGACCAAGTGAAGGTTGCCAACGTACCTTAGTAAAAGTGTCTGTGGAAGAAACTGGGTACGAATAGGCACACCCAGATTGTCAGTCCGCATCGTTAACCACTGAGCCACTATGATCCCCTTGCTGCTGCTATTGCTACTGATGCTGAAAGTGATGATGAGTACGGCTCGAAAAAGTAGGAGTAGTACAAGAATTCGTATAAGAAGAAGATAACTGAGACGCATGAGAAAACAATTGAAACTAGAGGAACGCGGGTAAAATGTTAACGAATGATATTATAAAACAAAGAAAGAAGACAAAGAAAAAAAACTAGGTAAGAAAATATACTCGCATAGAAGGTGTAAAATACAAAGAAAAATACAAGAAAGAAAAAAGATGAGAACGCAGCCGAAGAAGAAAAAGAGGAAAAAAAAGAAAAATAAGAAAAATAAGAAGAATGAAAACAAGTATACTTATGACAATAAGGACCGAGATATCGTTGAAATTTTCCTGCTGGTTTACGTTAAATACCGAAAGGTGCCGAAATCCTTAGCCAATGGGCTTGCAGAAGGCAGTATCATTTAAAAAATATTTATTCACTATTATTGGCTTATTATAAAAAAATCATTAGATAGATATTTTAACAGCCAAGAAATCATAAAAGTAAAAATATTGTATAAAAATCCAAAGAATTTGTTCATATACTATCAGTTGTTTGCTAGTCTAAAAATTAATTACTTATTAATGAAACTTACCTTACAATGAGTGTTTTTTTTATTTGAGTTTTATATTTTTAAAGTTTCATAAACTTTTGTCCACTAAATTATTCACTATATTTTCGAGTTAACAACACACAATACTGTTTTCTTTTTTTCGGTTTCATTGAATTATTTTCGTAATAATAGGAATAATATATTTTCCATTTAAAAAAAAGGGCCAACGTTTGCGTGCAAAATAAATAAATAAATAAAAATAATTCTGAAACTGGTTCGGCCTCTTCCGATCTTTTACGTAAAAGGTTCGGGAAATTCCGACTATATCACGGTCCTAGTTCTGCATAAGTACCAGGAAAAGAAAAAGAGAAATCGATAGATAATGCTAAAAAATAAATGAATACAAACAACAGTTAGGTAGATGAAAAAAGACAAGCAAGAGTAGATAAGATAGGGAACTGTATGAAAAGTACAAAGTTTTATAAAGTTGAAGGATAAAATAAAACATAATAAACGATTGCTATAAAACGTTCGATGAAAGAAAAAAGGGATGTAAAAGACATCACGTTTCTGATTTTTTGTGATGAGGATTGATTATTTGTATTATTAGTATTCTTTGGACTACTGTTCTCATCTTCAGTGTCATTTTCATAATGTTTCGGTCGATGTAGCCGACCTTCTTCAAGAAGTAAAAATAGTTAAGAAAAAAGAAAAATACAAGCATACACAAAAGAAAAAGACAAAGGTGAGAAATAAAGAAAATAAAGGAAACAGATGTGAATAAAAATAAAATAAATACACAAATAATAATGACAATAAATAATAACAATAAAAAGAATAACAATGATTACTGTAATAGCAATAATAACAATAATAACCACAATGACTATATTAATAATGACACTAATAATAATAATAATAATAATAATAATAATAATAAAACAACAAAAATACTACTGCTTCAAGTACAACGACTACTATTTATAGTAATAAGACCAATGGTCGCTATCAATAAAAAGTCAATGAGAGACGGCGATTACGCAAATTAATTTACAAAGTTGTCAAACGAGGTTGAGAGTATCGAAAATCTGGGGAGATTTATTGTCGCTCAGAATTCAGGGAACACTACAGGCTGTTTTCAAAGAGAATAGTTAGGTGATAGCCTGTGTGAAAACCATCTGATAAATAATAATAATTCACATCAACTACAAATACTAACTCATCACATTAGAACTGCAGCAGATGTAAATCAAAGAGACCAAAGACAAAGAAAAACTATGTAAACGGAAGGAAGCTGAAACCGCAAGAAATCTTATAAAGTGTGTGTCGAATCGCGAAAAAATAGAAATAAATCTCAACTGACACCACACAGTTGTGAAGGGTCAAGGAGGAGAAGGAAAAAATTGAGGAGAGAACATGCTGCCAATATTGCCACTGAATAAGTGTGATCAGTGCTTGGATACTTATTTCCACCCAATTTCCAGTGATGACCAATTGTAGTTCCAATTAACTTTTCGATGATAAACGTCTGTTTCGGCGAGAAAAAGTCATTTGCAAATGGAGGGAATACTGGAAATCTACAGAAACTTTTATCACTCGGATTCCAAGGAAATGGCCGCTGCTAGCGAGAAATCAATGGTAAGCGGCTGTTGCGATAAAGCTAATTCATTTGCAAATGTTATTGAAAGAGGTGGGGAGTACTGAAAATCTGGGGAGACTTATTGTCACTCAGCTTCCAGGGAACACCATAGGCTGTTCTCAAGGCGAAATCCTGTATGACCTGTGTGAAAGCTCTTAGTGAGACAACAACAACAACAACAACAACAACAATAATAATAATAAAAATAATAATAATAATAATAATAATAATAATAACAAGACTACAATAGAAATGCTATATGGCTGAAAGATATGAAAACAGCGTCACAATAAATAGAATATAGAACAGGGAATGAATTTAACAAGGAAACCCCCAAGAAAATCATACGGAAAATGGCAGACTGGAGACCACGATGTTATGACGGAATATATGCATACTGGTTCCCCCAAAAACCCACATCACTACTTAATAGAACGTGAACAGACACATCCAAGGAGCAAATGTGCCAGAATGGATAACCTAAGGTAAAACCACACCAGTGCAAAAGGACACAAGAAGAACCACCCCCAGCAACTACAGGCCTATAACATATTTACTTATGTAGAAAAATACTAAGGGCATAACTAAGTGAACACATCCACCACTCCTTACATAATCGCGGACTACCCCCCCCCCCCCCCGACGAACAGAAAATATGAAACAGAAAAGGGAAAAGAGGAATACATGACTTAATATAGATAGAAAAACAAACAAACAAACAAAACAAACAAACTTGCCATGGCATGGATCGACTAAAAAAAGCGTAGGCAGAATCCTTCAAACATGAATAATAGAATGCCTGAAACTATACAAAATACCAGACAAGATTACCAATATGATTGAAAATGCAATGGAAATATGAAGACGTGAACTGAGGTTAAAATACAAAAGATGATTCCCTGTCACTACTTCTAGTCATCGTAGCCATGAAGCCCCTTAATAATATACTCAGAAAATACCAAAAAAAAAGTACAGATATAAGAATGAACCCTCTAATGTACACGGATGGCCTGAAACTATTTGTAGAAACCAAGAAAGTAACTAGAGACGCAAATAAACACAACTAGAATCTTTAGCCAGGATATCGAAATAAAATTCGGAATGGAAAAGTGCGCACTGCTGATCAGGAGAAAGTGGAACACTTAGAAGAGGGCACTAGGTGAACATGATACAACTATTTGGGAGTTCTGGAAGCAGACAGCATCAATACCACAGAAATGAAAGAGAAAATTGGAAAAGAACACTTAAGAGTCAAAACATCTCCTAGAAAATAAACTATATAGTGGAAACCTAATAAAAGGTATACACACGTGGGCAGTGTCACTGGTAAGATACGCTGGATCGTTTATAGGTTGGACCAAATCAGGACTGACGCACCTTGACCAGAATACCAGAAAACTCATGACAATCCACAACGCACTACACCCAAAGGAAAATAGTGACCAATTTATGTGAAAAAGAAAAAAACAAACGAGAAAGAGAATTGGTTTGCATATAATATTGTGTAAAAAAGAATTAGAAAAATACATAATACAGAAGACCTCAAGACTAATAACTGCAACAAGAGACACTGAAAAAAAAAACACACGACAGAAAAAGAAAGTACAAGGGATAAGACAAGAACAAATAGGAAGAAAATAGCTACATAAAAATCACAAAATATGAGACTAAAAAGAAAGCTTGGAAATGGTCACAAAAAGGAAACAAAGAGAGTAATTGAATCCCTAACAAGAGCCGCATAAGATAAAGCGATTAGAACCAATCACATCAATGCAAGGGTCAAAAAGAGACAAGAAAACAGCAAATGCAGACTCTGTGGACAAAGAGACGTAACAATAAACCACATAATAAGCGAATGCAGCAAGCTAGCCCAAAAAGAATAGAAAAATAGATACGATCAAGTGGGGAAAGCAGTAAACTAGGAATTCTGCAGACAACTGAATTTTGTAACACCCAGACAAATGATACAAACATGAAGCGGTGGCAGTTCTTGAAAATGAAAGTCACAAAATCTCATGGGGCATGGATATACAAGTGGGTAAACCCATCCAAGCAAGAAGACCAGATACCTCAATAGTTAACATGAAGGAAAAGTCCTGCTAGTTTGTACATTTTGCCGTTCCTGCAGCCCATAGAATGAAGATCAAGGAGACAGAGAAGAGGAGCAAATACACGAAAATGACCAGAGAGCCTCAAAGGGTCTGGAAGATAAAGAAAGTCAAGATAAGACAACTAGTTTTAAGAGCGATCAGAACAATTTCAATAAACGTTGAAAAGATACAACGGATAACAATAATGAAAACGGCTGAGATATTAAGGAAAACCTTTGAATGCACTACAGACAAGCCGGACATACAAAAACTATTACAGATGTAAACTCTGAAGAGAACATTATATGGAATAATGAAAACTAAAATTGTATAATTGTAAGTTACCCTACAGCTGCGCTCCTGACCCATTTTTTGTGTGTATTTCGCTATAAACTTGTGTTACAAGAAAGGTCCCTTTTTCTTGTAAGAAAAATATTAAATAAGTAAAAATGAGATTAGATAGACCGAGATTCGAACCTGGTAAGTAAGGTTCGGAAATCGGTTCAGGAAGGAATTCGCATTGTTCAATTTAATATAAAATAGTAGATATGTTTGAGTAAAAAGAATTTTGATTGTTCAATTCTTTTTTATGAAAACTGTTAGAAGAACGAATAATAGCAAATCTAAATATATTGAAAAATAAGTTAGGTCGAAAAATAGGTTAGAAGAATTCTTTGTCTGCAGAAATGTGCGAACCATGCATGTTTAACCCACGTGAGCTTCCCACGTGTGTGTGGCACGTGTTTGAAGCCATACATGACGTCATAGCAGAAAATGAATTCTCAATATAGTTTGTTAGTTTAAGGAGATTAGAGAGAGAGTTGGACAGAGTTGGAGACGGGGGACAGAGCTGGTATTGGTCAGAAGAGGGCCCCCCTTTGGAAGCGAAGGGTTAGAAAGTTTTAATCATGTAGTCGACTTTGAATTCCTGGAACCATCATCATTGCAACCGACCCAATGTAATAAAATAACACATCATATTTTGTAACTGCATCTTGTGTAATCTTTCTACCAAATTGAAGGTAATGTGAAATAATCTTTATAGGAACATTGTCTCCGTCATGTAAATATGAACTTTGTGTCCTCTCATCTTATATGAACATATTCCCACATCATCTTTATAATGAACTTTGTGTATAAAATCCCATCTTCTAAGTAATGTGCTCCTCGCTATCATAAGTCACGGATGCCCCCTCCTGTTTCATAAGAACTGATAACCCTCCTCTCTAAATATATGTTATAAGAACCACAGACAGTAAAATGTATAAATATCGTTCTCTCTCTGTCTTTTCCTCATTAATATGAATGCCCCCGATGCAACACTTGCTCCACACCAAAGACGTGAAGAAGATCAAGGAGAATGGAAAGACGAAGGAGAGAAAGCACTACCCAGACCTCTGCTGGATGAGTGCAAAGAGGATTGGCCTTGGGAAAGCTTATCACCACCCAAATTCGAGTGAAGACTAATGGTCGCTACCAATGAAAAATCATTGGTAAGTAGCTGTTACGATAGCGCAAATTCATCTGCAAAAGTTATCAACAGAGGTGGAGAGTACTGGAGATTTGGTAAGACTTATTGTCACTCAGACTCCAGAGAACGTCACTAGTTGTCCTCGAACTGAAAACTTTTATGGTGGCTTATGTGACTACTCCTAGTGGAGTTAATAATAATAATAATAATAATAATAATAATAATAATAATAATAATAATAATAATAAAAGATATAAATACATTGGCAGTATCACTAGTAAGATACTCTGGACCGTTTATACGGTGGACAAAAGTAGAACTGAGACAACTCGACCAGAAAACCAGGAAACTCATGACTATGCTTAATACACTACACCCAAAGGACGATATTGACAGGCTCTACGTGAAAAGGAAAGACGGCGGGAGAGGACTGATCTGTACAGAAGACTGTGTGAAGGACACGAAAAAAGAACTAGAAAAATACATAATGCAAAACATTGAAAGGATAATTATGGCAGCGAGAGACACTGAAAAAACAACAAAACAGAAAACAGAGAGACAAATGACAAAACGAGAAAAGAGAAATGGGAAGAGAAACAACTCCACGGAAGATTCATAAGAATGACAAAAGATTAGAATAACGAAAACACCTGGACATGGATACGAAAAGGACATACAAACCGAGAAACTTAATCTCTAATAACTGCAGGACAAGATAACTCGATAAGAACCAACCATATCAAAGCAAGAATCGATACAACACAAGAAAACAGCTAATGCAGACTCTGTGGACAAAGAGACGAAACGATGAACCATATAGTAAGTGAATGCAGCAAACTGGCCCAAAAGGAATACAAAAAACAGGCATGACTAAGTGGGGAGGGCGGTGCACTAGGAATTGTACAAACGACTGCATTTTGAGCGTACAGACAAATGGTACAAGCATAAACCCGCAACAGCACTCGAAAACGAGAACCACAAAATCCTATGGGATATGGACATACAGATGAACAAACCTATCCAAGTAAGAAGACCAGATGTCGTAATAATTAACAAGAAAGAAAAATCCTGTCAAATCGTAGACTTTGCTATCACAGCTGACCACAGGGTGAGTATGAAAGAAAAGGAGAAACGCAGAAAATACACAGAGCTAGCGAGAGAGTTAAAAGGGGGTTGGATGATGAAGAAAATCCAAATAGTACCGATAATAGTAGGAGCACTAGGAACAATTCCGAAAATCTTCGAAAAAAGAATGTCAGAAATTGGAATCAGAGGAATAACTGCAAAAGTACAACGACTAACGATAATGAAAACGACTGAAATATTAAGGAAAAACCTTGAATGCGGAGAATAATACAAGAAGACAATATAACGAATAAGCGTTACAGGGAATGAAGAACACCGAAGCTGCATGTCTACAAGTTCTACACCCACATCATGCATACCCCCATAGTTTCACAACCGCTCTTCCCAATAAAAAAGTGACACCAAAGAGCTGAAAAGGGTCAAGAAGGACTGAAAGACCGAGGAGAGAGCGCCAGCCAGACATCGGTTGGACAAGCGTAAAGAGAACTGGGACTTTGGGGAGGCTTAGTGCCACTCAAATTCCAGTATAAACCAATGGCCACTGTAGGCGAGAAATCAACGGTAAGAGGCTGTTGCGATGATGCAAATTCATTTGCAAATGCTATCGAAGGAGGTGGAGAGAACTGGACGTCTGGGAAGACTTGTTATTACTCAGCCTCCAGAGAACACGACAGGTTTCCAATCAGATCGCTTGTTCACTTGTGTGAAAGCTCCATGTGAACCAATAATAATAATAATAATAATAATAATAATAATAATAATAATAATAATAATAATAGGCACCACACAAAATAATGAAATTCAAGGAGGAGGGGAAGACCGAGGAGAGAAAACACTAGCCAGACCTCCACTGGAGATGTGCAAAGAAGACTGGGACCTTGGAAAGGCTTATTGACACCCAAATTCCAGTGAAGACTAATGGTAGCCGCCAACTAGAAATCAATGGTGAGCGGCTGTTGCGATAACGCAAATTGATTTGCACAGATTGGCGAAATAGTTGGAGATTACTGGAAATCTGAGGAAACTTGTTTTCACTCAGACTCCAGGGAACACCACAAGTTGTTCTAAAAGAACAATCTTTGACGTTGGCTCGTGTGAATACTCCTGGTGAGTAAATAAAAAAGTAAATAAATAAATAAATAATAATAATAATAATAATAATAATAATAATAATAATAATAAGAAGAAGAAGAAGAAGAAGAAGAAGAAGAAGAAGAATGTCGTAAGTTTCAGATCACGGCAGCTGGTACGTTTTCAAGTATCGGTTCGCCTCTAAAATAGGTTAGTGCTGAAAAGATTATGTAAAGTAAATCGTAAAACAAACAAACTACCAGCAGAAAAATATTATTCGCGCGCTTTAGTCGGGCGCGAGAAAAAAATGGCGTCAAAAAAGGCAAGCGCGAAAGTTCAACGATCTGAAAGAACCAATCGTTTCCCGCCTTGGATTTCAAACATGAAACCATTAGCCAGCGCTTTATTTGTTTTTCTTTGCAGGTATAACAAGTTTTCTTTTCTTTATTTTTAATGCGCATATGCGTGCATGTGTGTGTCTATGTACATCACATGCGTGTGTCAAATTCTGTAAGCATTATATATATATATATATATAACTGTATAAATGTGTACATATGATTTATATGCGGATGTGTACTCATGAGCACACGCAAAAATATATACATGTTGCCATGATCTCTGGAAAAAATGTTGGATCATTCTACCTCTTCACTAGGTGTTAGAATCCGGATATAATCCTTTATCTATATAAGAGCCAAGTACGTCCTAAAATGGAATATTGTTGCAACAACTGGGTAGGACATGCCTTGATCGAGTTTCAAAACCGGCCTCGAAATCTAGTAGGTGATGCCCTTTTCTTTTCCTTGCAACCTTTTTCCACACAAAAGAAACGTTGCAAATCTGCCTTTACTCTATCATTATTCTCGTGGCAAGTGCTCGTCTAAGCTCCAATCTCTAGTTCCTCCTCACTAAACTTTCACAAAAAACACTCAACTAGTTACAACCACTATTGACAATTTCCCCAACTGTTTATCTAAACGCAGCTTCCATGAAAAAAAAGCTTTTTCCTAGAAATGCCCGCTTGTGAAACACTTTCACTGATCTGCTTTCCGGCCAACTACATTATAAACATCTTCAAGTCTAATGTAAACAAGTTCTTGTTGAGCCGTCCCCTTAAATAATCCGAATTTAACAAATCTACACCATTAACGATTGCTATACTATCACCTTGCATTCATTAACCCTTATCATCGAGTGGCTGTCAGTCCTTGATAAGTGGTAACTGCCTGTACATACATATAATTATTTACTATGATAATTAAATACCTACAGACGATAGTGTTTCAACCTTTCGGGAATCTTCAGTACAGAGTGTCTCGATTAACACCACTCGATAGATTCGAACCCGGCAACACAAGCCATCTTTGGCTTGATTAGCAAAGAACGTATCACTTCGGTTAACACTAACTGCGTGAAATAACGTTGAAATTAAACATTTTATTTAAAAAAAAGTTTACGTCAGTCACAGTGATCTGATCATTATATGATGATCTATGCATCAGAACTAAATTGACCGACTTAATTCAGCTCAAAGTTCTTTACGATAAGAAACGAGTTTCTTAAAGGGGCTGACATAATTATTTACTATAACAATTAAATACTCACAGACACTAGTATTTCATCCTTGCGGTAATCTTCGGTGCAGAGTGTTACGATTAATACCAGTCGATAGATTGGAGCCCGGCAACACAAGCCATCTCTGGCATGATTAGCAAAGACCGTATCCATTCGGATACCATTAAACGCGGGAAATAACGTTGAAATTAAACATTTTATTTTTAAATGTTTTTACGCCAGTCAGAGTGATCTAATCATTATATGATAGCATTACACACACACTACCAGGTCGCCCACGGTTTTCCGGGCGTAAAATACGCATGACTTATATTTTAATTCAAGCAAATCATTTATCATTATAGAGCCAATTATCTATTGATTATTATCCAATATATAGTAATGATTTCAAATTTATAAAAACTATATGTTATGTACCATCCGCTTGGACCAGAGCCAGGGCGGTAAGGCCTCTAGTCGTTATTTATCCTTCTAGCGTCGTGACCGTCTGAACAATCGCTAGATGGATACAAAAGGTTAAAAATTAATAGACTTTGAGCTATGAATATTTAATGCTGCACATGCGCCAAACTAACAATATAACAATATTTTATTCGACTTACCTTGCCAGGGTCAACTTTTTTGTTTTCAATTTTGATCTCTTAGCAACAATTTTTGCCGGTTAAAACCATAATCGAAAGTGTCCTATAGGTCAAAATATCCTAGATATCAAATTTCAACTAATTAGAGCAAATATCCAGAAAGGCGGTTGGTGAATACCTTTCGGCACACATCGACAAGGCCACTCATATATATATATATATATATATATATATATATATATATATATATATATATATATATATATTGATGGCAACCTTCTGTCTGCTAAGACAATGGCGTACTGCATATAGATTTGCATCTGCTGTGGCTATACTGTTCGAAGCTGGATTTGGCTCTCCGGATGCAGGACTGGGCCGGTGATAAAAAGACGTTGGTTTGCCCAGTTATCAGGTTCCACCTTTCGGCGTTGCAGACAAAGTCCGACGAAGAGGCAAGCCAATACGGTCGCAGCCAGCAAAGCTGCATGAGTTACCAGAAAGGTGTTGAAGTGTTTCATCATTCGCCTGTCGGAATTATGAAACCGGACTTTTTGTTTTACTCTTTTAGCCTTCGTCTTTTCCAAGGCACTCACTAAGCAGTCGATCTATTTGCCTATAGTTGATTAAAATTTGAAAATGTTTCCAATTTTGACGAAATTAACGGAAACCCTCATTGAAGTTATGGTTGCATGAAAATGAAAACGAAATAATTCTTCTAAAAAAAAAGTCGAGCGAAGAATACGAAAATTCCGTAATGGTGAAAATCTGAATTCTAATTTTGACGAAAATAACGGAGGTCCTCATTGTAGTTATAGTTGTATTAAAATCTCTCTCTTTCTCTTTCTCTCTCTCTCTCTCTCTCTCTCTCTCTCTCTATATATATATATATATATATATATTTAAATATTTCCGTGTGTGAGAAGATTTTCATCTTGAATTCTGAGCAATTATGCAGAATGTAGAAACTAGGCATGAATAGAATTCAGTATAATAGTGAAATAAAACCAACCAAATAATAAAAAGCAATAAAAATTACTAAGTAACTACATAAGATTCGTTTTTGAAAGGAATATACAAATTAGTAAACCTTCATGTAGTCGCTTGCATATGCATGACTGAGTATATTAAGAAGTTTCCTTTAATCATTTTTAAATAGAAAAATTAAGCTTTAATATCAATGTCAGAACGAGAAAAACAACTATATATATATATATATATATATATATATTATTATTTCATGTATATACGTATATTATGAAGAGTAGAGATTATTTAAACTTCAATAGTGCTCAATACCCGAGTAGTAAAGAATAGAAAAATATTTATCACAATCAAACTGCACAGTGGTGTCTATGCATACATATATATGTATATGTATTTATATATATATATATATATATATATATATATATATATATATATATATATATATATATACCACTATATACTCAAACAATGAAAAGCTTATAATGCTCCTGTCTGGAAGGACTGCGGGACATGATGAGCATCACAAGACTGGCAAAATTAACAGCGGTGGTTTACGATTGCTGGAATTTTGTTCTGAGCAGTCATTTTTACTCTGCAATACTTTCTTCCATCAGAAAGATTAGCACAAAACTAGTTGGACGCATCCCAAATCTAAGCAAGGTTATCTAATTGATTTCATTATCACTCTCAAACGCGATCTTTCAGTTACATCCAATGTTCGAGTTATACGTAGTGTTTAGTGTGAGTCAGATCACAGGTTGAAGTTCGGGTTTCTAAACGCATTGACGTTGACAAGCTAAAGAATCCGAAGTCACTGACTCGTGTGAAGGAGAAATTGACCGGTATCGTTTTTGATGGATCGTGGGGAAAATTACAAAGAACAGGTATATTCGGCGTGTTCATATGTGTAAGAATTAAAAAATAAATAAAGATTAATTTGATGAAAATTATCAGGAAATCAGAAACCTACTTCAAGCGGAACACCGTCTTTATAAGAAGGTCCTTCATCAAGGAATGAATACATCTGTTATAAAGGACTACATGAGACACACATCTATTCTGCAAAGAGAACAAAGGCAGATGAAAAAGTGGTCTAACATATCATCGGAAATAGAGTCTGCTTCTGACAGAAAAGATTCAAAAACAATATTTGGACTTTTTCATCAGCTATTTGTCCCTTCTTCGTCATCGTTAGTTCCTTTGAAGTCAAAAGATAATATATGACTTAACAAGGACCTTTACAAAATTTTCGAGCGCTGGCAGGAACACTTCCATGACAACTTCTATAATCCATCTGTGTTAATGAGGTTGTGATTGAAGGTTTACCCCAATTAGAGATAAATCACTCAATGGATAACATTCCAATAATGGAGGAAGTGGATAAGGCTGTAACACAAATCCAAACTGGAATGCATCATTATACATACATACATACATACATACATACATACATACATACATACATACATACATACATACATACACATACCTGTGGAGCTCATGAAAACTGGTGGTAAGAATGTGAATCGAGCGACTTTTGACCTCATTGGCAGAATTGTGGTGAAACCATTCCACAAGTCTGGATCAATGGAATTCTGATGCCTCGATACAAGAATAAAGAAGAAAAATCGGTCTGCGACAATCACCGTGGAATTACTCTTTTTGTGCCTGTTGGTAAAGTTCTTGCCCATTAGTGGTATCTGAAAGTCATTTCGGCTTAAGATCAGGAAGAGGCTGTGTGGATATTATATTTTCCGCTCGCCAGGTACAAAAGAAGTGTATTGGGCAACGAGTCTTCTTGTACAAGGTCTTTGGGGACTTGAAACCCCGCCTGATAGTCAGGGACCCGAACCTTGGATTAACCACTAAGGAGGCTGTCCTATCAGCAGGTGCAAAGTACCGGGGCTGCTGTATTGCCATTTGGTGAATGGATTCTGAACCATACAGTAGTTTCTGGTAGGGCCTCTCGATGCCATACTAGTGGGTAATTGTTACGGCTTTACCTTATCATGTGCTACAAAAAAAATTCTTGTCTTTTTCTCTCTTATTTTCCCTCTCTGTCCTGCTCCAACCAAGGCTACCGACCTGCTCCACAAACCCCAAAACCTCAACAATCATGACAAATCTCCAAAAAAGAAACACCAATAAACCTAGAACCTCATCCTCCTTCTCCAACATCAGGGGTCTACGTTCCAACATTCCAGAGGTTGAAACACAATTACAGGAGACGAAACCGGACATATTCTTTCTAAGTGAAACTGGCATAGGGCTAACCACTCCTCTAGACGAATTCATAATTAAAGGATACTCTAACTTAACATCTAAATCTGACCCCAAGACCGCCATGGGCATAGAATATGTGCCTACATCAAAGATGGCTTTCCATGTGGTAGGGATATCTGCAGAGAAGACCCTAATTTACCTTATATGTGCTTCCAGGTTGCACTAGCTTACACCACTGCATTTATATTTGCCCTCTATCTCCCCCAAAACAGTGGGGTTACTATCTTTAAGAGCATATCTGAGAAAATTTACCACATCCTGTCTGCTCATCCTTCGGCTAACATTCACATTTGCGGTGACTTCAAAGTCCATAATGTGGAATGGCTGACCCACTAAAATAAAACCGATGACGAGGGGAGGTTTTGTCATGATTTTGCCACTGCCTATGACCTCACTCAGATTGTTCACGAGCTCACCCGTGTGCCCGATACTACAGGTCAATATGCAAGCCTTCTAGACATTTTCCTCACAACTTCCCCTGAGCTGTGTTCAGCTTCGGTTCTATCTCCTCTGGGATCCTCTGACCACTCTGTTGTAGCAGTCAAGATAAAAATGAAATTTAATAAGTCTTCAGACGTACCTCTCCACCGTACTGTATATCGATGCTCTATGGCTGACTGGGATAGCTTCCGCACATTCATATCTGACCTACCTCTGCAATCCATGTTTAAAAAGGATGTGTCCTCTATAGTATCGGACCCGACCGAATGGTTAATTGTAGGCATAGACCGATTCATGCTATCCAAAATATTTCAACAAAAACCTAACAGCCAGCCATGGTTCTCCCCTGAATGTGCTGCTGCTATCGCGCACAGAAATCACTTTTTCCATAGCTACCAACGTAATAGATGTACTGAGACTAAAGCTGCTTTCAGGACTGCCAGCAACCACTGTAAAAGAGTAATAAAAATGCAAGAGAGCTATATGCTCAGTCCGTTAAATCCAAGCAGTTCTGGCAAATAGCAAACAGGTTCTTGAATAGAAGCGTGCGTTCTATCCCAACAATCATCAATGGACCTGAGGTCATCTAGTCAGCATCAGACAAGGGCAGACTATTTGCCAATAACTTTGCAGCTAATTCTAACCTATGCAGCGAAGGCCATCAACTCCCCGTATTTCCTTCTATAACAGACAACACGCTATGCAACATACAAATATCTGTGCGTGAGATCGCCAAGCTAATCAAGAACCTTGATCTCAGTAAAGCAACTTGCCCTGACGGCATTCCAGTTATAGTGCTGAAAAAGCTCCAACCAGAACTTGCCCCCATACTTACAAAACTGTTTAAGCGTTGCCTTAAGGAGAAGTTCTTTCCAACACTTTGGAAAACCTCATCAGTATGCCCTGTATTTAATAATTCAGGTGAAAAGTCATCTCCCTCTCAATAAGTCTCCTGCGTGTCATGAGCAAGTTGTTGGTCTCCATATTAAATAAAGAAGTAGTCAACCACCTCAACAGAAACAACCTTCTTAGTGACATGCAATATGGTTTCCGCTCTGCAAGATCTACAGCAGATGTGCTAACGGTTATATCTCATAGGATTAGTGAATCTCTGACAAAGGTTTCCTTTCCAGGGCAATTGCTCTTGACATACCGAAGGCCTTCGATAAGGTATGGCATAAGGGCCTACTTTTTTGAATAAAATTTTTTTTTTTTTACACAGTGATCACCACTTATCAAGGCCCGGAAGCCACTCAGGGATAAGGGTTATTGCAAGTACAGTACGTTAATGAGGAGATTTGCTGAAGTGTTTACTTAAGGGGGCGGTTCATTAGGAATTTGTAAAAATTGGACGCTCTGATCCCCATCTGGCATCAATTGAAATGGATGGCTCTCGTCTTCGGGAGGCTCCATGTTTTGACAAGCTTATCTGAAATGGAACACGTACATCAAATCTGTTGCCAGGGACACTGGAAAAATGGTGGGATCCTTCTACCGCTCCAGAATATATCTCGCTACTGCTGCAATTCTCTATGTGTATAAAAGTCAAGTATGTCCAAGGATGGAGTACTGCTGCCACATCTTGGCAGGAGCTTCTAAAAACAGCCTATCCTGCCTTGACAGAGTACAAAATAGACTTCGTGGTTTAGTGGGAGATGCCTTTTCTCTTCCCTGCAACCTCTCTCCCACAGAAGAGACGTTGCGAGCCTGTCTTTGATTTATCGTTATTTCCATGGCAAGTGCTCGTCTGAGCTCCAATCTCTGGTCCCTCCTCGCCAATCTTTCATGAAAAACACCCGTCTAGCTGAAACCACTGTCAATAATTTTCCCATTCTTCATCTGTGCCTAAATCAAAACATAGATACCATGAACAAAGCTTCTTTCTTAGAAGTGCACGCCTGTGAATCTCTCTTCCGTTTTCCTGTTTCCCACTTGACTACAACTTGGATGTCTTCAAGTCCAACATAAACAAATTCCTGATAAACCGCCCCCTTAAGTAATCCAATTTATCAAATCTCCAATACTAACGATTACTACAATACTATCCCTTTGATTACTGTACACGCAATAACCCTTTCCCCGAATGACGTCCGGGCCTTGATAAGTGGTAACCCCAATGTAATATATATATATATATATATATATATATATATACACGAAAGTGCATTTTTACCTAAATGCGAGCTGGGAATAATTTCCCTTTAACCAATTTTGGTACCGCCAAATGGGGAGCCGCATATGTATTTGTTTTAAAATACAATTCTCCACTAACACGTGTTTCGTCGTCTACGACTCATCAGAGTGGCTGAATCAAGCGAGATTCGAAATCAGAACCCCATGATAAGAAGCGTAATCCACGTGTTTCGTCGTCTACGACTCATCAACTTTAAAAACACATCAAAGCTTCATATAACTGTTTGTTTCCGTCGTTCAAAGATTGTAAATGTTTCACTGACATTTTCAATTGGTCACTCGCGTTTTCTAGTTTTTATTTTCATGTTTCTCTTTCTTTTCCCCTTGTTTTCTTTTTATCTTCCGTTCCTACGTGTCTTCCCATCCCCACCAACGTGGAAGTACCAACTTCTGCCTACCCCCGCCTCCACACTCTCGCACCTTATGCCCCTTACCCACAGATGGCTTATGGTGAGAGGCCTGAATTAGTGCGAGGAAGGAGGAAAAAGTTGGTGTTTACATCGCTTCAACTTGTCCAATCTTTTATCACCTTGGACATCCGGTTGTTTACGACGCACGCACACACACGCAGATAGACACACACACACACACACGTATATTTAATGCTGGGGAGATTAATTGGAATCGGGAATCAAAAGAATCGTGACTTTAAGAGATATCGGAATCGGTAATATTTGCGCCCAGTTTCCGATGCCAAAAACGATTCTTTTAATTATTATAAGTAGGGTAGTGCACTAGTGCAGTTCCCACGAGAGAACAGCTTATATTGAAAGAAGTTAGGCTACCAAGAGTTGCTGTACTCTTAATTCTGTATATTGTTTAATATTTAATTATTAATCTTATTATTATTATTGTTTTAATTTTATCATTTAACGTTTTATGTATAAATATTTACTGCCTAAATATTCGAATTTATATATATATATATATATATATATATATATATATATATATATATTGGCAGAGAAAGAGAGAGGAGGGGGAGTGAGTGTAAATAAAATACTTTATATATAATGAAAACATTTTAAAAACGAGTCGATAATAATTAAGGCTATGACAACAGAATATTCTGTTCATTGTTTCGACTCTCGAGTATATATCCGACAGACACAATTAATAAACCGAGAACCACATCACTATATAACAGCATATAAGATCTCAACTCGAGAGTCAAACAAATGAAAAGAATATGCTGTTGTCATAGCCCTAATAATAACATTCATTTACAAAATAATTTGAATTTATTTTAAAATAAAAAGATATAAAGTGCTCAAATCTGGGTTTTAAAATATTTAATATAAATGATCTAAAAAAGTATACAAACACGCCATTTCCGAAATTGAATGATTTTGATGATTTGGTCTGCAAATCTAAGGTTCATACATAGGAAATGTCATATTACGACCTTCGAAACACCGCCACATTAAACAGATACGTTCAGGTATTGATTTTCAATAAAATAATATATATATATATATATATATATATATATATATATATATATAATATTTTATTAAAAATCGCGTTCTCTCCTGCTTTTCCTGTCAATATATATATATATATATATATATATATATATATATATATATATATATAAATTCTAATATTGAGGCAGGAAGTCATTATATATAGGATAAAAAACGTATAAAAATATAAAAACTATAATATTAATAAATAATAAAGGTGTCAGAAATGCAAAGATATTAAATATAAAAGAAAAGTATATATAAAATATATATGTAAATATAAGTATAAAAATATAAACAGTCAAGTAAAACAACGGAAGGAAATAAAATGAAATGAAAATACAACGGTAAAGAAAAATTTACAGTAGGAGAAAGTTCTTAAAAGGCAAACGAGTAGATTCTTGTTGAGTGCAAAGCAGGCCCGAAATATTTTCTTAAAATTATTAATAAATGAACAGAAGCTCCGCTGTGCAAATTACAGTCTCCATTCTGTTTAAATAGTGATTTTAATGGTGTGGCGGTTGGTGATGGAAAAATTTGAAATCTTTTAGAACATTAAAACCGGAAGGAGTATGTAACGAATGGATATTACCTCACTTGTTCGGGAGAAAATGGTTTGAATCGGCAATTCGTTTCGAGATGTAGTTTGTGATTCCAAATTTTTCACGTTCGAAGTGAAAATAGGTTGGTCCGTGGTGGATGATGTATGGTATTATTACCATACATTAACATGCGTACTAATTAGAGGTCACCATTTCGGTAGGCTCCCACTTCGGGGCGCCTCCGATAACAGGGAGAACTGGAGCGCTGAAATAGAAAGAAATACTGGTAAAAGAAGACATTGTCTTCTTATAAAAATGAGGACGTATAACGCGACTTTGTTATGAATTCATGAGGTTTTATATATCCAATATATATGTGTGTTTTCCCGAAACTCGGGTTACAAAGAAAGACAGCGCATTTTGTAAAGTCTGTATTAATGTTCAATGCTCCTCTTGGCTACCTAACGGGAGCTGAGGAATGAGGCGTGTGTTCTGTCTCTAGTCGCCGTGGAAGTAAGGACGTTTCCTTCACTCGAATGTCCCACGTAAACCGTTCTCGCTTTTCATTGGCTGGAACCTCTGATGACGTATAAGAAGAAAGGAAGGAAAAGAGAAAAGAGTACGGAGAAAGAGAGAACTAAGGTGAGAATACAGCCTAGTCTCGTAGTAGTAGCAACTCACTACAGATGTAAGTATTCTTGATGTTAGCCTTAGGCTTCGAAATTCTATGATAGAAAGAGTTTTACCTATCGTACACCCCAATTGATGTATCATCTTTATTGAAT